>NC_141024.2:44775000-44840000 GCF_052040795.2 Danio rerio | reverse complement strand
ACACACTTGAGCTCAGAAGATCATCTTAAAGTCATGTATAAAACACAACAGGAAATGAGCTGATTTCATCATTTATATTGTGATTCTGTTGTGGACTAAAACAAAATGAGCTCAGACAAACACAAAGCCGCTCTCTTCATGTGTTCATCACCTGACCCACAGTCACATTCACACTGATGCTCCATTAGGGGACTTTTATTCTGTCAGGAGAGAAACAGCTGATCAATATTCATGACTGCTGACTCTCCTTCACATTCAGCCGTTACCAGATATTGTTTTAGATGAGCGAGTAATCAGGATTATTTCACACACTTATCATGAGACTTTTATTTGTTTTCAAGAGACTGAAACTGCACAAATATGAGAGCAGCTCAAACCTTCAGCAGGACACAAAACAGCTTCACTTTAGCGTTTAACTCTGCTGCTTTCACACCTCCAGATCCACTGTTCTGCTCTGAAACAGGATTAACACTGCTATAATGTTTATTTGTGTTCTCGCTGAGCTTCATTTTCACACAGAAATGTTGAATGTCGACACCCACAGACAGACACAACCTGGTAAAGTTTTCAAACAGTGAACTGAGACTGCAACTATTAGTGAAATCTATATTAAAGCTCTTCAAATATATTTTAAATATATCTTCAAATAATTTAGATTTACAGTAATTGTTTTTCATGTTTAAATCTGATTTATTCTTGTGTTTAAAGCGTTTGTCATTCCTCTACTTCAGTGTCTCAGACTCATTCAGAAATGATTATTAAATGCTGGATTAATGCACAAGAGAGTTTGGCGAACACGTTTTACACCATTTCAAATATATATTATATGTGCGGCTGTATAAGTCACATACAGCGCTCAGCATAATGGAGGACAGCCCATTCTGAAAATCAAGACTTTCCTCCATTTCTCAGTCAATATAGGCAGTGTATTCTGCTGCATTTAAACAGAACACATTTATTAAACAGATTTATTCATGAACATCATATTTTAGTCACCAAACATATTCAGAAATTGAAAGATAACACAATAAAACTTAAGCTAATATTGCAAAAAAAAAAAATTCCATTGTTTTGCTTCTCTTGATTTTTCCTCTTTTTTTAATTTTGTATTTAATATTTTTCTATAAGACATAAATATGAGTGCCCTAGTTTTTACACCGTTATCATAAATTATTTTGTTAGATGAGCTCCAGATTTGGCTAATCTATTGTATATGCACAAATATAATACTGTAGAGCTTCCTATTAAAATATGAATGTAAAAGAGATTTTTAGTGAGGGGTGTACTTATATATGCTGAGCACTGTATATTGTTCACCCAGAGAGTTTGGGCTAGCTTCTGCATATGGACATTGCTGTACACTGCACTTGATGGGTGAGTGGGGGAGTGTCTGTTGTCTCTCAGGTCTGAATTCATGAGCATTGTCACTCACACATACAGCTGAGATCACCCAAAACAAACTTAACAAAATGTAGATCATTGTAATGTTTTCTCTGAATGAGAGAACAGAATAATTTCACATAATTGTGCTGTAAATATTCTAGTCTACAAGACTGCTTACTCTAAAGTCTCGTTCAGGCACATTCAGTCTGGTTTATGGGTCTTATTTCAGCTACATTTGTTTCTCTAAAACCTACTAACCACACATAATATTTATTTCTACAAAACAGATGTCAGGGCATGTCAAAACATCTCAGGGGTCCCAAAATCACCTCAGACCCCTGAGGGTTAACTACAGGTATAGTATGAGCAGTGTGAAACACAATCACTGATAAACCAAAATTCCTGTTATCTGGGGTTTAGTATCACCCAGGGTTAACATGTTCAAGCATGAAGAGCTCTAATATGAAACTGTCTGACTGTAGTTATTGTAGAGTGGAGAATCATTTACCTCAGTGTGTCCAGTTTACAGTGTTGACTCTTCAGTCCATCAGAGAGCTTCTTCACTCCTGAATCCGGCAGGTCATTGTTACTCAGGTCCAGCTCTCTCAGCACACAGTTTGAGGATTGTAGAACTGAAGACAAACTCTCACAGCACTGAACAGTGAGATTACACATGACCAATCTGAGAAAGAAGAACACACATTATTAAAAACCACACTGTTAATGTGATCTGTCTGATGTAACAAAACAAAAAATATCAATCAATCAATCAATCAATCAATCAGGTGTTTGAACTCAGACCTCAGTGTGTCCAGTTTACAGTGTTGACTCTTCAGTCCATCAGAGAGCTTCTTCACTCCTGAATCTTGCAGGTCATTAATACTCAGGTCCAGCTCTCTCAGCACACAGTTTGAGGATTGTAGAGCTGAAGACAAACTCTCACAGCTCTGAACAGTGAGTTTACACATGACCAGTCTGAGAAAGAAGAACACAGATTTCTAAAAATCACAGTTAATGTGATCTGATGTAACAAAACAATCAATCAATCAATCAATCAATAAATCATTTATCTGATGTAAAATCAAACTATGAGGTTAATAATATGACAAAACTATTGGAATTTGTGTCAGTTAGAATTATTGACTATTGTTATTTAATAAAACTGAATATTAAATGTTATCTAATATATTCCTGAACATGTTTAATGTAAATAAATGCAAAATTTTAGTTTAGATAAGAGGACCACGAGACTTTATATATTTATGAACCTGCAAAATGCAAATGACCAGAGCCTGTCAAACCTGCCGGGTCCAGAAACCTCCTCAGACCTTATTCACATTGCTTCTCTTGTTTCATTTATTTATTTTTTTTTGTCAGAATGACTAAACATCTGACAAATTCCTAAATATATCTTTCCAATAAACCAATTTAAAAATAAACTATAAATATGATCATTAAAAATATAAAAAAATAAATAAAGATTTAGAGGTAATTTATTAAAATAATCATTAAAATACACTGATTTCCTGAACTGATTAAGAAAAAGAGCAACTTTCATTTGAGAAGCCGCATTTTGCAGTTTCTCCACTAATGCTCTTAAATATATCTGGACATTTCCATCTCAATCAAAACACTTTTAATGTTGTAGAGTGGAGAATCATTTACCTCAGTGTGTCCAGTTTACAGTGTTGACTCTTCAGTCCATCAGAGAGAAGCTTCACTCCTGAATCCTGCAGGTCATTGTTACTCAGGTCCAGCTCTCTCAGCACACAGTTTGAGGATTGTAGAGCTGAAGATAAACTCTCACAGCACTCAACAGTGAGTTCACAGCCCTGTAGTCTGTGTAGAGGACAAAGAGCAACACAATCAGCAGTGAGAAATGAGCAGTGTTGAGTGTTCATGAGTTCAGTCTACAGTGATAAAAGCAACACTGGAAATAAACTATATATATATATACTGCTCAAACAATAAAGGGAACACTAAAATAACACATCCTAGATCTGAATGAATGAAATATTCTTATTAAATACTTTGTTCTTTACACAGTTGAATGTGCTGACAACAAAATCACACAGACATGATCACTGGAAATCAAATGTATTAACCCATGGAGGACTGGATTAGGAGTCACACTCAAAGCTGTAGTGAACTGCAGGAATTACTGACACACTCCAGACACATGAGGTCCAGCATTGTCTTGCATTAGGAGGAATCCAGGGTCAACCACACCGGTATATGGTCTCACAAGGGTCTGAGGATCTCATCTCAGTACCTAATGGCAGTCAGGCTACCTCATGGTGTTGTACCATGTTGTTGGGCTGCAACCCCCACCTGTGGACATCGGGCCCTCATACCACCCTCATGCCTCACAACAAGCCTATTTAATTCATTTAGAAACATCTTTTTATTTTTTTATTGATTGAAACTACAATAAACTAAAGCTGTATTTCCCCATTCATATGACTGTACTGAATTATTGAACAGATTATTAATAACTAATCAGAGAGCATTTTACTGAGCTCAGTGTAAAGTTTAGTGTTTAGACCTACAGTAAATGTAATATTAGAGGCATGTCTGCGGCGAGACGGCAATACTGTGTCTAAAATTACACTATTTCTCTGATCAGAAAACAAACACAATTATCCAAGAGCAACACTGTGTTAGATTTGAGCAAATACACATCAACAAATGTCCTATTCAGCTGGAGGAGCACAGGGATTTACAGGGATTTGAGTTATTTTCCAGGATAAACTGTAAAGCAAATGAAGTAGATTATTAAATAAGTACAAATGTTGTTTGTGTGAGTAAAAAGTCAAGAAAAGTTTGTTAAATACGTTTAGAAATGCTGAAATAAATGAGCAAATAAGGAAACAGAACACTGCCGCCGCGTCCCCATGCAGTAATATGGTGTATCAGCGATCTCACAGGGGGACGATATGGCCAGCTAAAGATTTTCTGTTAAAGCAGGGCAGTGATTCACTAAACTGATCTGAGTCTTCAGTGCAGACTGATGTGTGTCTTCTGTGATCAATCAATGAATACTCACAGAGCTCTTCTGCAGTTTCTCACAGCTGCTGTCAGTCTCCGTCTTCCCTCATCATCTGTGTTGAATTTATTAGAGTCTAACTCATCCAGCGGCTCCTCTGACATCTCAATCATGTAGGAGATTGTTGAGCAGTGAGCAGGAGTGAGTTTCTCCTCTGAGTGTTTGTCTGATTTCACAAACTCCTGAATCTCTCTGGCCAGAGTCTGATCTTTCACCTCCAGCAGACAGAGGAACAGATTGATGGATCTTTCAGCTGAGAGACGTTTATCTGTCTTGATCTTGTCTTTAATGTCCTGTGTGATTCTCCTGATGTTCTCTGAGCTCTCCTCTGTGTGTGTCAGCAGATCCTGGAAGAGTCTCTGATTGGACTCCAGTGAGACGCCCAGCAGGAACCGCAGGAACAGATCCAGATGACCATTACTACTCCTGACAGCTTTATCTACTGCTGAACTGAGCAGATCATACAGAGACTTCTCAGAGCTGGACTGTAGAAATTGATCATATGAATATTCTTCATCATAAATCACCCTCAGCGGTTCTCTGTTCTCTGTTAAATGGCAGTAAAACACAAAGAAAGCAGCCAGAAACTCCTGAAAGCTGAGATGGATGAAGCTGTAGACTTTCCTCTGATGAATCACAGATTCCTCCTTGAAGATCTCAGTGCAGATCCCAGAATACACTGAGGCGTCAGTGACGTCTATGCCGCTCTCAATCAGGTCCTCCTCATAGAACATCACATTGCCCTTCATCAGCTGTCTGAAAGCCACTTCAGCAAGTTTGAGGATCACTCCTCTGTTGGACTGCAGGAGTTTCTTTGGATCTCTCTCTTCATACTTCTGCTTCCTCATGTTGATCTGAATCAGCAGGAAGTGGATGTACATCTCAGTCAGAGTTTGAGGGATTTCTGCACTCACATCTTCTTCCAGGAGCTTCTGAAGCACAGTGGAGGAGATCCAGCAGAAGACGGGTATGTGGCACATGATCTGGAGGCTTCTTGCTCTTCTGATGTGGGAGATGATTCTGCTGGCTTGATGCTCGTCGCTGATTCTCTTCCTGAAATATTCCTCCTTCTGAGGCTCAGTGAATCCCTGAATTTCTGTCAGACGCTTGATGTATCTGGAGGGGATCTGATGGGCTGCTGCTGGTCTGGAGGTGATCCAGATGAGAGCAGAGGGAAGCAGATCTCCTTTCAGGAGGCTCCGCATCAACACCGCCACTGATGAAGATTCAGTCACAGCACAAACTTTCTCCTCATCTGAAAAGTTGAGTGTGATTCTGCTTTCATCCAGACCATCAAAGATGAACACAACTCTACACTGCTCATAAATCTTGGGCTCCAGATCTTCAAGTTCAGGATGAAAGTCCAGCAGAAGTCTGTGAAGACAGTACTGATGATCTCTGATCAAGTTCAGCTCTCGAAATGGAAGCACAAACATGAAATCTACATCCTGATGGTCTTTTCCCTCGGCCCAGTCCAGAATGAACTTCTGCACAGAGACGGTTTTCCCGATTCCAGCGATGCCTTTAGTGAGAACAGTCTTGATCTGGGCTTTCTCCTTCTTGATCTTCTCCTCATGTCCTGCTCCAGCTGAGGCTTTGAAGATGTCATTGCAGTAGATTGGAGTGTGTTGTGAGGGTTTTGTTCTGGCTCTTTTCTCCATCTGTAAAACCTCATGTTCTTCATTCACTCCTTCACTCTCTCCTTCTATGATGTAGAGCTGTGTGTAGATCCTGTTCAGGAGGGTTTGAGTCTCTCCATGGTTGATTCCCTCAAATAATCTCTCATACTTGTTCTTCATGCTGGTTTTGTGCTGCTCTTTGACTCTCTGAAGTTCATCATGTTCTGGTTGGAGTGAATCCTGCTGCAGGTCTCCAGTCTGATCATCTCTATACACACTGCAGAAACAACAACAACACAAAGAATCAATGAGTGTGAGTGTAAAGATCCTCTAGTGAAGCCATGTGTGTTTTCTCTGAACCAGCTGAGACACAATACACAGATTTAATCAGATTTAACTAAACACCACACACTGATCACTGTAAAGTTAGTTATAATACTATTTTCCTTCATTTAAATATTTATTATTATTATTATTTATTTGTTATTTGTATGCCGGTTCGAATGTTTTTAACTCGACTGAATGGGCATTATCAGTGGTTATCAGCTGATAGATATGGGCAAGTAGGGGCCTTCTGCTTCTACTAGTAGGCTGTTATCATCCATCCACATGGTTAATCAGCTATAGATCACATACTGCTTTAAGTAACAATAATTATTTACATTAATTATAAAATCCACATAAATTGTGTTTTATTAATGTCTACCTCTCCCCCTACCCTAAACCTAACCATCACAGTAATGTAAAAACAGATCTGAGTCTACTCTATTATCTATTAGTATATGTGGATGGATGATAACTGCCCACTGAGCCTACAAGTAGGTGCAAAAGGTCCCTACTGAACCATAACTATCAGCTGATAACCACTGATAATGCTCATTCAATAGTAATTACATTAGAACCGGCATACAAAAAACTAAATAATAATAAAAATAATATTTAAATAAAGGAAAATAGTATTAAATTGGGTGTTTCATTGTGCTGTCTGTAGTTCTGAAGGTTGTTGTGATCATAGTTATTTAATGTTTTGCATCTCCATCTCTGCTGTCTGAATCTTTCACTGCTTCACCATGACTGTGTTTGCTCTGCTTCTGTCCTCTGTCAGCTCATTTTCTGACTGAATATAGTTTTTGATTCACATGATAATCTCCAGATCATACAAGTGTTTGCTCTCAGAGTTCAGTAACAGCGTTGTCATTTTGCTGCACTTTATTAAAATAATAATAATCAGAGAATCTGAATACATTTTTATCTTAAATCAGAATCTCTTTTGACCATAATTATCAGGTGAAATGTGGTGTGTTTGTCTCACACAACTTGTTTATCAACAGTGTCTACATCTCTGTCTTTTCCCACACTTTGCTGACTATTGTATAAGCCTGTAAACTCACTCTACTAACTCTAACAGTTTGAGCATTGAGACTTTAGTCCCTTATTTCTACTTCAGTACTTCACTAATGATCGGATGTGAGTGTGTGGACATTCAGTTTTAAAGTCTCCTGTAAATGTAACACTTGTTAATATCTGATCTTCTAGAAACACAGGATCATATAAATGCTGCAGTGTGATCATGTGTGTGTAGAGATGATCTACCTGACAGCAGGTTGTGTGTTTTCACTCCTAAATGTTATTGGTCGGATAATAGACTTGTCACTCTTCATAGACACACAGCTGGGCTCTGCTTCTGCTCTCTTCCTCTTACGTGAGCTAAAACAGAGAAGATTAAAGTTGAGCACTGCACACACTGCAAAAACCTGATATTAATCATTCTTCATTTACAAAAACACTTAAATTAATTTCCTTTATATTTGAACAGAAACTGTCTGAATGTGAAAATATCAGCAAACACAGATCAAGGCTCATTTCTAGTAGAGAAAGTCCAACAGAAATGCAGCACTATTAGAGCAGATTAGAGCTGAAACTAATCATCAAATCACTGAATGAAGTCCACAGTGTAGGTGTGGGAGGAGCTTAATCATGCAGGCGTGTCAATCATCATCACATGACTATATAAGCAGCAGTATAAACTGCACTGTGTCAGCTGACTGTTATTCCCGCCTCCAGCAGCTCCCCTTATCCTCCTCCTCATCACTCATTCTTTAGAAGATCACTCACCGGGGGTTTGTCTGCAGAGCTCCAGTCCAGACTTTGAGGACAGCAAGACAAGTTCATTTACCATCATCTATCATGACTGAATGAGCAGGAGAACTCGAGAAATATCAATTCTAGAAACCAAATGTGTTGATCAGCAGCATCTATGAGGCCAACACAACATGATGATGACTGCGCTTCAGTGAAAACAGACTCAGATCAGAGGAATGGCTGATCAGTACAACACAGAAACAGCAGGGGAAAGTGTGCAGGAAAAGCCCTTTATGGCAGGAGATCGGGAACACTTTAGTTTAGCTCACAATTCATACTATTAACTACCGGCTTATTATCTGTGGAATGTGAACATATGAACTGCTCATTAGTAGTCATACAGTATGATCTTATTGTGGATCCCTAACCCTACCCAAAACCTAAACCCACCTTCTACCTCACTCACTATTAATAAAGCGCTGATTGGTTTGTTAACACCATCAATTGTGGCCTGAAGTGTAAAGCGGAGATCTTCAAGCACTATCCTGCAGAGCTCAGATACAACATCTAACATCTGAAACCCAACAGATCCACAACACTAATTACCTGATTCATTTATTATGAAAATACTCATCAGTTGCAGATATTAAAGAGATGATCTACCTGACAGCAGGTCCTGTGTTTCCACTCTTAAAATTCATTGGTTCACCCATAGACGCATCACTCTTCATAGACACACAGCTGGGCTCTGCTTCTGCTCTCTTCTGATGAACTGAGCTAAAAACAGAGAAGATTAAAGTTCAGCGCTGCACACACTGGAGTCAACACAGCAGATTTACTCAACATTTCATCATTAAAACACTGTTTAAACAGCACTTCATGATACTTTTCATGATGATTGTACACAATCTTGCTGGCTGAGTGTGTTAAATATTCAGACAGATTAAAAACACAACTAACAGAGGGTAAATATAATATCCCCAGACAGCACACATATGTTGGGCCGTTGTCGGCTGAAGGTCAACACGTCTGCCCCTTTAATTCTAACATCTATATATGGTCAGCCAAACATACGCATGTTCATTCGGTCGTGTGTTCTATTGTTTCAGCTCATCAAACGTCGGCTCTGCATCGGTTAACGACCAGAGGCCGACGAAGCACTTCATAAGCACTTTATCTCTCATGCCCATGAAAGAATCCAGTAACATATTTGGTTTACAAGTAAGTTTTCGCGTGCATAATAGATTACATCTATTGCGTCAGTCGGTCCAGCTTTAAATTGCCTGCATTAATGCATTAAAACTGACCAAAATATCTACAACATATCATTTCAATTCATTATAATATAAGAAAGTTTTGTTTTCATTGTTATGTTTTTTTAATAATGAAAACATTTTGTCCTGCTGTAAACTGGTTTGCTTTTTTAATTGTGGCTTTTTCTAAAGCATTTTTCCCAGTGTAAGTTAAAATCAAAGTCTGTTCTGCATTCCGGCTGTTAAATTAAAATAAATACCTTTTTACAAAGTGACATCTTTATTTTATATACATGCATTTATATTTAGTGCTTATTTATTTTTGACAGTGAATCTGAGGCACAAATAAAGTGTGACTTTGTTTTGTAACAGTTTATAACAATTTATAAGCTCATCTTAAAAATAATAGCGTATATAAAACCGCTAAATGCATTTTAAATTCAAGATTTAATATAAAAGGTTATTATTTAAATTCTTTATGGAGTGATCATGTTTATTTATGTAAAGTGGTGTGGGAGGAGCTTAATCATGCAGGCGTGTCAATCATCATCACATGACTATATAAGCAGCAGTATAAACTGCACTGTGTCAGCTGACTGTTATTCCCGCCTCCAGCAGCTCCCCTTATCCTCCTCCTCATCACTCAGTCTTCAGAAGGTCACTCATTGGGGGTTTGTCTGCAGAGCTCCAGTCCAGACTTTGAGGACAGCAAGACAAGTTCATTTACCATCATCTATCATGACTGAATGAGCAGGAGAACTCGAGAAATATCAATTCTAGAAACCAAATGTGTTGATCAGCAGCATCTATGAGGCCAACACAACATGATGATGACTGCGCTTCAGTGAAAACAGACTCAGATCAGAGGAATGGCTGATCAGTACAGCACAGAAACAGCAGGGGAAAGTGTGCAGGAAAAGCCCTTAATGGCAGGAGATCTTTAACCCTGGAGAGACACTATCCTGCAGAGCTCAGATACAACATCCCACTTTTTAATCTCAAATAAATGAAAAAAATCACTTGACTCATTTATTATGAGTATAATCACTAGTTGCAGATCTAATAGAGATGATCTACCTGAGGACAGCAGGTGGTGTGTGTTTACTCGTAAAATTAACTCCTGGATTATCAATAGACCGGTCACTCTTCATAGACACACAGCTGGGCTCTGCTTCTGCTCTCCTCCTCTTATATGATCTAAAACAGTTCAGTTTAAAGTTCAGCGCTGCATTTTATATCATTTAATTTATATTAAAACTCTCACAAATAACTATCAAGTATCTTTTTTGTTACAATAGAAGTAATAAATGTAATAATGTGTGAATGTAATGTGTTGGTCTAATACCTGTGTCCTGAAGACAAATACTGATCTCCAGAAGTGTGTGTGTCCTCCATGATGGATGTGTAGAGTGTGATGTCCAGTAGAAACTATAGCAGACACTGAGAAACAATCACAGATGTGCAGTCATTGATCAGCCTTCATCATAGAGCTGAATTCAGCAGGAATAGATCAGCAGCTGTGAAACGAAATCCGAAGTTCGACACGAGTAAACAAAAGAAAAACCGTACAGTCATTATTCATTTGATTATGATAAAATTACATATATATATATATATATATATATATATATATATATATATATATATATATATATATACATATATATATATATATATATATATATATATATATATATATATATATATATATATATATATATACATATACATAACCTTACATGTTTTGTGAAGACATTAAAGATTTAAAGTTGTTCTGCGTTGTAAATGCTGGATTCTGTCTGTTTAAAATGGCGACACAACAATGAAGCCCTTTCACTTTCGTTTATGAAGGGCGGTGATGTGCCGAAAACTGGGACCAAGGGGCGCTGTTCAGTAAAAATAGAGGTAAAGTTGGTTTTATATTCACACATTCAGACTTTCCCCTTAATAATATAATTTCTTTAAAGTATTATTTGCAAACTCTAAATAGTGAAATCATATTAGCACTCAATGACTATCAAAGTTCAACATTGTTCACAATCCAATAATAAACAGTGTTAATGTTGTTTTCAAGCCACACTTGCATGTTAATTCAGATTGAATATTCAAAGTAACATGGTAAACAATATAGAGACTTCTAAATGAACGAATGTGGGAATATAAAACCAACTTTACCTCTATTCAGTAAAATATTAACTCGGGAACGCCTTGCACTTGCACGCGATCGTGAACAAACGATCGAAAATCAAGCGATCCTCGTCGAGTGGCGCAGTAAATGATGTTTTAAGGCTAAGATTGAGCAAACATGTTCATTGGAGAACTTTAATTCACTGTACAGCGACTCTGATTACAGATTTCAGCACAACTGCGTCACGAGTTCAGTGAAAAACATCCGCCTCCGCCACAAACACCCTAAACAGAGCAGATATACAGGATCCCAAAGGAAATGCAGGCAGTTACTTTTAATAAAAAGACATGTAGGGGTTTAGTTAAGTGACTTTACCTGAAGCAGTATAAACACTGGACACGGAGCACAGTAAATACACTGCGGTCACGCCATCTGCGGTTCAGAAAGAGACGGTCACGCTATCTGTGCTTTAAATTGAGGTGCGCGTCTACTCGGTGTTTCGCGGTAAATTAAAGACGCGTGTGTTTAATGCGCTGGAGTTTTATAATCTTGTTTCACTTTATTTCGTGTGAATGAATTCAAATGATAATCAATAATCGTCTCTTTTATTCATATTTGGGTAAATAATTATCATGACTTTGCATGTAGGCTTTGCTATTATTCCTTTGTTTTGCTGTCATTGTGTTTTATTTGCGAGTTTAAAACATAATTAACAGTATTAAAATCATTACCCAGCTGTCATGAGTATTAACACTCCTTTTCATATTTACAATCTACTATTTAGGTGTTTACTGTGTAAGTATGACTGTTTTATTGGTTTATTTGTATTTTTCTGTAAATATTTTCCCCCTTTTTATGTGGAATGTTGCTAAATTAATAAAAAGTACAAATGTTTATTTTCCCTACTTAAATATAAATATATAAGTAATATGAAAAGCATGTAAAATAGAAAAATCATGAAAAATACAGTGTTTTTACTGTATGGTCATATTAGAAAAATCATTAAAAAATAAAATCTAACTGTTTTCTGCCAACTTCACCAGGTTATTGTTCTACATGTCCTGATGTACCAGTGTACCCACTTTTCATATCATATTACTGTTGAATATTTTAATAATAGTGCGCTAAAATCATAAAAAATACAGTGTTTTTACTGTAGTCATATTAGAAAAATCATTTAAAAACAACATCAAATTGTTTTCTGCCAACTCCACCAGATTATTGTTCTACATGTCCTGATGTACCACTGTGCCCACTTTTCATATCATATTACTGTTGAATATTTTAATAATAGCGCGCTAAATCATGAAAAATACAGTGTTTTTACTGAAGAGTAACATTAGAAAAATCATTAAAAAATAACATCATATTGTTTTCTGCCAACTCCACCAGATTATTGTTCTACATGTCCAAATGTACTACTGTGCCCACTTTTCATAACATATTACTGTTGAATATTTTAATAATAGCACTAAAATCATGAAAAATACAGTGTTTTTAACTGTATGGTTATATTAGAAAAATCATAAAAAAACAAAATCAAATTGTTTTCTGCCAACTCTACCAGATTATTGTTCTACATGTCCAAATGTACCACTGTGCCCACTTTTCATAACATATTACTGTTGAATATTTTAATAATAGCGCACTAAAATCATAAAAAATACAGTGTTTTTAACTGTATGGTCATATTAGAAAAATCATAAAAAAATTAAATCAAATTGTTTTCTGCCAACTCCACCAGATTATTGTTCTACATGTCCAAATGTACTACTGTGCCCACTTTTCATAACATATTACTGTTAAATATTTTAATAATAGCGCGCTAAAATCATGAAAAAATAGTTTTTTAACTGTATGGTCATATTAGAAAAATCCTAAAAAAACTAAATCAAATTGTTTTCTTCCAACTCCACCAGATTATTGTTCTACATGTCTTGATGTACCACTGTACCCACTTTTCATAACATATTACTGTTGAATATTTTAATAATAGCGCGCTAATATCATGAAAATACAGTGTTTTTTACTGAAGAGTCATATTAGAAAAATCATAAAAAAATAACATCAAATTGTTTTCTGCCAACTCCACCAGATTATTGTTCTACATGTCCAAATGTACTACTGTACCCACTTTTCATAACATATTACTGTTAAATATTTTAATAATAGTGCGCTAAAATCATGAACAATACAGTGTTTTTACTGAAGAATCATATTAGAAAAATCATAAAAAAACAAAATCAAATTGTTTTCTGCCAACTCCACCAGATTATTGTTCTATGTGTCCTGATGTACCACTGTACCCACTTTTCATAACATACTACTGTTGATTATTTTAATAATAGCGCGCTAAAATCATGAAAATACAGTGTTTTTAACTGTATGGTCATATTAGAAAAATCATAAAAAAATAAAATCAAATTGTTTTCTGCCAACTCTACCAGATTATTGTTCTACATGTCCTGATGTACCACTGTACCCATTTTTCATAACATATTACTGTTGAATATTTTAATAATAGCGCGCTAAAATCACAAACAATACAGTGTTTTTACATGTATGGTCATATTAGAAAAATCATAAAAAAATAAAATCAAATTGTTTTCTGCCAACTCCACCAGATTATTGTTTTATGTTTCCTGATGTACCACTGTGCCCACTTTTCATATCACATTACTGTTGAATATTTTAATAATAGCGCACTAAAATCATGAAAAATAGTGTTTTTAACTGTATGGTCATATTAGAAAAATCATAAAAAAAACAAAATCAAATTGTTTTCTGCCAACTCCACCAGATTATTGTTCTACATGTCCAAATGTACCACTGTACCCACTTTTCATATCATATTACTGTTAAATATTTTAATAATAGCGCGCTAAAATCATGAAAAAATAGTTTTTTAACTGTATGGTCATATTAGAAAAATCCTAAAAAAACTAAATCAAATTATTTTCTGCCAACTCCACCAGATTATTGTTCTATGTGTCCTGATGTACCACTGTACCCACTTTTCATAACATATTACTGTTGAATATTTTAATAATAGCGCGCTAAAATCATGAAAATACAGTGTTTTTTACTGAAGAGTCATATTAGAAAAATCATAAAAAAATAACATCAAATTGTTTTCTGCCAACTCCACCAGATTATTGTTCTACATGTCCAAATGTACTACTGTACCCACTTTTCATAACATATTACTGTTAAATATTTTAATAATAGTGCGCTAAAATCATGAACAATACAGTGTTTTTACTGAAGAATCATATTAGAAAAATCATAAAAAAACAAAATCAAATTGTTTTCTGCCAACTCCACCAGATTATTGTTCTATGTGTCCTGATGTACCACTGTACCCACTTCTCATAACATATTACTGTTGATTATTTTAATAATAGCGCGCTAAAATCATGAAAATACAGTGTTTTTAACTGTATGGTCATATTAGAAAAATCATAAAAAAATAAAATCAAATTGTTTTCTGCCAACTCTACCAGATTATTGTTCTACATGTCCTGATGTACCACTGTACCCATTTTTCATAACATATTACTGTTGAATATTTTAATAATAGCGCGCTAAAATCACAAACAATACAGTGTTTTTACATGTATGGTCATATTAGAAAAATCATAAAAAAATAAAATCAAATTGTTTTCTGCCAACTCCACCAGATTATTGTTTTATGTGTCCTGATGTACCACTGTGCCCACTTTTCATATCACATTACTGTTGAATATTTTAATAATAGCGCACTAAAATCATGAAAAATAGTGTTTTTAACTGTATGGTCATATTAGAAAAATCATAAAAAAATAACATCAAATTGTTTTCTGCCAACTCCACCAGATTATTGTTCTATGTGTCCTGATGTACCACTGTACCCACTTTTCATAACATACTACTGTTGAATATTTTAATAATAGCGCGCTAAAATCATGAAAATACAGTGTTTTTAACTGTATGGTCATATTAGAAAAATCATAAAAAAATAACATCAAATTGTTTTCTGCCAACTCCACCAGATTATTGTTCTACATGTCCAAATGTACCACTGTGCCCACATTTCATATCATATTACTGTTGATTATTTTAATAATAGTGTGCTAAAATCAAGGAAAATGCAGTATTTTTTAACTGTATGGTTATATTAGAAAAATCATTAAAAAACTAAATCAAATTGTTTTCTGCCAACTACACCAGATTATTGTTCTACATGTCCTGATGTACTACTGTACCCACTTTTCATATCATATTACTGTTGAATATTTTAATAATAGCACACTAAAATCATGAAAAATACAGTGTTTTTACTGAAGAATCATATTAGAAAAATCATAAAAAAATAAAATCAAATTGTTTTCTGCCAACTCCACCAGATTATTGTTCTACATGTCCTAATGTACCATTGTACCCACTTTTCATATCATATTACTGTTGAATATTTTAATAATAGTGCGCTAAAATTATGGAAAATACAGTGTTTTTTCAAATTGTTTTCTGCCAACTCCACCAGATTATTGTTCTACACTGTGCTCACTTTTCATATCATTTTTCAGTTTTTTGTAAATAAATCAAATATTAGTTCATTACATAATAGCCAAATTAGATTTTTTTTAAATAAAATGAATCCAACAAATCATTAAAAAATAGTTTAGACTGTAGAAAATTTTTTTTATGAGGTTTGCTTGTCAAAATTAAGTTAAATGGATGTTATGTATTTCTAAGGACATGGCCCACACATTTACAGTCTGTGTGAAAAGACTTATTGTATTCATTTAAAACACTTCAGTGTTTCAATTTTACCAAACCATTTATTTAATAAATTTAATTATTTAATTCATATAACAATGTAGAATTTTTTTTAATTAAAATTGTACAATTTACACATACACATAATTTAATGTTCACACAGTCATTAAGGGTCCTGTTTCTTTAAGAAACCCGACTGATTGGCTTATTACCTCCCCCCTTTTTACTTCATTATTGGAGGTTCATGTACTGCAAATTAAGCAATAAAATACAATATAATATTTATGTAGAACAATAATCTGGTGGAGTTGGCAGAAAACAATTTGATTTTATTTTTTAATGATTTTTCTAATATGACCATACAGTTAAAAACACTGTATTTTCATGATTTTAGCGCGCTATTATAAAAATATTCAACAGTAATATGATATGAAAAGTGGGTACAGTAGTACATCAGGACATGTACTGTAGAACAATAATCTGGTGAATTTGGCAGAAAACAATTTGATTTTGTTTTTTAATGATTTTTCTAATATAACCATACAGTTAAAAACACTGTATTTTTTAATGATTTTAGCGCGCTATTATTAAAATATTCAACAGTAATATGTTATGAAAAGTGGGCACAGTGGTACATCAGGACATGTAGAACAATAATCTGGTGGAGTTGGCAGAAAACAATTTGATGTTATTTTTTAATGATTTTTCTAATATGATTCTTCAGTAAAAACACTGTATTTTTCATGATTTAGTGCGCTATTATTAAAATATTCAACAGTAATATGATATGAAAAGTGGGTACAGTGGTACATCAGGACACATAAAACAATAATCTGGTGAATTTGGCAGAAAACAATTTGATTTTGTTTTTTAATGATTTTTCTAATATAACCATACAGTTAAAAAATACTGCATTTTCCTTGATTTTAGCGCACTATTATTAAAATAATCAACAGTAATATGATATAAAATGTGGGCACAGTGGTACATTTGGACATGTAGAACAATAATCTGGTAGAGTTGGCAGAAAACAATTTGATTTTATTTCTTTATGATTTTTCTAATATGACATCAGTAAAAACACTGTATTTTTCATGATTTTAGTGCGCTATTATTAAAATATTCAACAGTAATATGTTATAAAAAGTGGGTACAGTGGTACATCAGGACATGTAGAATAATAATCTGGTGGAGTTGGCAGAAAACAATTTGATTTTATTTTTTTATGATTTTTCTAATATGACTTCAGTGAAAACACTATTTTTCATGATTTTAGTGCGCTATTATTAAAATATTCAACAGTAATATGCAATGAAAAGTGGGTACAGTGGTACATCAGGACACATAGAACAATAATCTGGTTGAGTTGGCAGAAAACAATTTGATTTTATTTTTTTTATGATTTTTCTAATATGACCATACAGTTAAAAAACTATTTTTTCATGATTTTAGCGCGCTATTATTAAAATATTCAACAGTAATATGCTATGAAAAGTGGGTACAGTGGTACATTTGGACATATAGAACAATAATCTGGTGGAGTTGGCAGAAAACAATTAGATTTTATTTTTTTATGATTTTTCTAATATGACCATACAGTTAAAAACACTGTATTTTTCATGATTTTAGTGCTATTATTAAAATATTCAACAGTAATATGTTATGAAAAGTGGGCACAGTAGTACATTTGGACATGTAGAACAATAATCTGGTAGAGTTGGCAGAAAACAATTTGATGTTATTTTTTAATGATTTTTCTAATATGATTCTTCAGTAAAAACACTGTATTTTTCATGATTTTAGCGCACTATTATTAAAATATTCAACAGTAATATGATATGAAAGGTGGGCACAGTGGTACATCAGGACACGTAGAACAATAGTTGGTGGAGCAGAAAACAGTTAGATTTTATTTTTTAATGATTTTTCTAATATGACCATACAGTAAAAACACTATTTTTTATGATTTTTCTATTTTACATGCTTTTCATATTACTTATATATTTATATTTAAGTAGGGAAAATAAACATTTGTACTTTTTATTAATTTAGCAACATTCCACATAAAAAGGGGGAAAATATTTACAGAAAAATACAAATAAACCAATAAAACAGTCATACTTACACAGTAAACACCTAAATAGTAGATTGTAAATATGAAAAGGAGTGTTAATACTCATGACAGCTGGGTAATGATTTTAATACTGTTAATTATGTTTTAAACTCGCAAATAAAACACAATGACAGCAAAACAAAGGGGAATATTTGAGTTTCAGATTTACTGAGTAGCAGTGGTGAGATTTACACTCATCAGGAAATGCTTTCCTCTTCAGGGACTGTGTTTTTGCATGATGGTTATAACGTGATTGTGGAAAGCATCTCTAATAAACTGCTTTACTTAATGAAACTCATCTGACTTATAACTCAGTCTCAAAGCAAACTCAAACACTGTGCTTGGTGGTGTCAGTATCTCAGATCAAAAGTGTAAAAACTTCCACATCAGGAAATGTCTCATTCACAATAGTCGCTGTTTCCCCAAAGACATTCTGAAGTGGAAACAATATTTCTCTTTACCTTTTATAGATGATATTTGGTCAACAAGTAATACCATTTACTCCCAAATAAGGTCAAAGAAGTTCATTTCAGAAGATTAGACAGGTGTTACCCCTGCTGTATATTTATTAATACATTTAATCAGACATTTCAGCACAATGCTCTTGCTGTAACACTGAGCCTGAAAGTCTTCTACAGCTATTCTGTACTTGTAAATTCTCTGATGATTTCTGGAAACAGGTTTCAGGGTTGGTTTCTGCTTTATTTTACAGTGTAATTAATTTTGAGGAGTGCATGATTCTTCTTCTGAGTTGTAAAACTGGCTATGATGCGCACGATAATGCTCTGAAGTTGATCATTTTGCTTGGGAAGTTTCAAAGGCACAAGACAAAGTCTCTTACTCACTCGTTTAATTTGTTCTGTAGAGATTTACAAACATTTTAGAATTCTTTGACCTCAATTACAAGAAACAAAAAAGCTTTAAAAACTCTCTAATAATGAAGAAAAGTATCTGTACAGTCTAATCATTTAAATATATCATATATGTTCATTTCTTTTGTTTACTGCATCACTCAGTTTTGTATGACTGTGACATGTGTTATCATATATTCCTGTGTGCTTGTCAGTTATATGCTTCATAATATCTCTGATGTTGGAGTAGGACTGATGTTTCTCTCTCCAGTACAGCAGGTGGCGGTGTGCAGCTCTGCTCTCTGACTCAACACACAGGCAGAAGAAGCGGTGTGTGTCGTGTTTACAGTCTGCCTCGCGTCCTGCGTTTACACTGCTTCATGTAAGGTCCCGCATGTATCCTCCTGCATGTCGTGTGATTGAATGTAAACCCCCGCATGTCCTTTGGGCCCCCGCATGTCTCTGTCTGCTGTGTTCAGAGTGTTTGTGCGGGTGTATTACTGAACTCCTGATGTGACGCAGTTGAGATAAAATCTGAGATCAGGAGTCGCTGTTTAGTTTATCAAAGTTCTCCAATATATTTCCTATGATCTTCAACATGATCTTGTCTGCTGAATCCCGCATTTAAAACACGCTTTACAGCACCGCTCGACGCGGATCGCTTGATTTCAGTGTCTGCGCGTTCACGTTCGCGTGCATGAGCGGCCAGGGCGTTCCCGAGTGAATATTTCGCGGAACAGCACCCCCTGGTGGCTATTTTCGGTACAACACCGCCCTTCAGAAACGAAAGTGAAAGTGTTTAGTTGTTGTGTTGCAGTTTTAAACAACCAGAATTCATCATTTACCAACACAGAACAGCTTTAAATCTTTAATGTCTTGTCAAAACCTGTAAGCTTTATGTGAATGTGTGTATGATGTTATTATAATCAAACGGTTGACGCTGTGATTCTTCATTAGTTTACTCGATGAGCTTCTGAATTTGAGTGTCTCAGCTGCTGATCTATTCCTGCATTCAGCTGAATTATGAAGGCTGATCAGTGACTGGAGATCTGTGATTGTTCATCAGTTTCTGCTGGAGATCAAACTCTTCAGGTCCATCATGGAGGACACACACACAGATCAGGATTTGTCTACAGGATGCAGGTATTAGACCTATGCTTGACATTTCATATGATGATTTTCTACAGGATATTATATTTACTCTCTGTTAGTTGTGTTTTTAATCTGTCAGAATATTTAACACTCACAGCCAGCAAGATTGTGTACAATCATCATGAAAAGTATCATGAAGTGCTGTTTAAACAGTGTTTTAATGATGAAATGTTGAGTAAATCTGGTGTGTTGACTCCAGTGTGTGCAGCGCTGAACTTTAATCTTCTCTGTTTTAGTTCAGTTCATCAGAAGAGAGCAGAAGCAGAGCCCAGCTGTGTGTCTATGAAGAGTGACGCGTCTATCGGTGAACCAATAAATTTTAAGAGTGGAAACACAGGACCTGCTGTCAGGTAGATCATCTCTTTAATATCTGCAACTGATGAGTATTTTCATAATAAATGAATCAGGTAATTAGTGTTGTGGATCTGTTGGGTTTCAGATGTTAGATGTTGTATCTGAGCTCTGCAGGATAGTGCTTGAAGATCTCCGCTTTACACTTCAGGCCACAATTGATGGTGTTAACAAACCAATCAGCGCTTTATTAATAGTTGGTGAGGTAGAAGGTGGGTTTAGGTTTTGGGTAGGGTTAGGGATACTAGGGATGCACCGATAGCATTTTTTTGGAACCGATCTGATCTGGATACCAAAAGTCTGAGTATCGATCGATACTGATCCGATTCCGATTCTGTGCTGTTTTTTTTCCTCAAGTACATTGCTGAAAAATCCAGCTTAAACCAGCCTAGGCTGGTTGGCTGGTTTTAGCTGGTCGACCAGGCTGGTTTTAGAGGGGTTTTGGTCATTTCCAGGCTGGTTTCCAGCCATTTCCAGCCTGGTCTTAGCTGGTCAGGCTGGAAAATTACCAGCCAAATCCAGCTAAAACCAGCTTGACCAGCCTGGTTTAAGCTGGATATAGCTGGTTTTGGCTGGACTCCCAGCTTTGCTAGGCTGGTCAAGCTGGTTTTAGCTGTTCATCTCCCAGCATGACCAGCTAAGACCAGGCTGGAAATGGCTGGAAACCAGCCTGAAAATGGCCAAAACCCCTCTAAAACCAGCCAGGTCGACCAGCTAAAACCAGCCAACCAGCCTAGGCTGGTTTAAGCTGGATTTTTCAGCAGGGTAGGAATGCTTAAAATAACCGATAAGGTGTTAACCGAAAGGGTGCGTTTGTAACCGCTTAATAGTATCAGTCAAACGATTAAACAATATTGTTTAATATATTGGCCTATCACAGTGAAAGCGTTTTCTTGCGTTGAGACTGACGGGTGCATCTTCTGAATGGTTTAGGCTAGTAACGTTTTTGCCGTTGCGCGCTATGTGCGCTCGAGGGGAAAAAGCTTGTTAGTCGTGTCTTTTTCAGTCTTCAATCAAATGAAAGCAGAGGCTGGCTTTTCCTTGAGGTGACAGCAGTGCTTGTGTTGTCAAGACGACTACAGTGAGCTTTTAATGATGGAGGAGAGACTTCGCTGTGTCAAGTCATTTAAAGCTGTATTGAATCTTGAATATCATAATGCTTTTAAAAATTACAATTATAACAACATTGGCAGGAACACTCGCGCACATACGGCTCAGCTGATTCAGTCGTTTCCTAGTGGCATAAAAAAAGAGCACCACACTCCTTTCTTTCTTGTCATCAATAAATCAGTGCGGCGCGCCTCCGTTTTTTGAATGGAAAAGCGTGTGCAGAACAGTGACGTGCAACCACACGTGCCTACATGTTTTATGTCAAAGAAGCAAAATGAAATAAGGATATTTCTGGTCACAGTTTACAGACGAGCTGACAAACCAGCGCTGATGCTGACTGGTGCTGCCTGAGCCGCGTCATAAACTTAATAAATACGGCGATTTAGAGTTCAACAAACCAACCTTTTTTCCATTTGGAAAATTACAGTTATTAATAGTTCTTTAATAAAAAATGTAGACTTCCGGTGGCGCTATGACCAAGTAAGCAGCATAAAATTGAGCTCCGTCAAAATTAAAAAAGTCAAGTGGTAACTTTAATTCCTAACACTTTGGTTGAAGTAAAATCAAGACCATCAACAAAATGAGCTCGACTTCAAGACATAAGACGAGTAATAAACTCGACAATAAGAAGGAAAGGGAGGAAAAACGGAGAACGCCGAGCCCAGTTAGCATCGAAAAGGCTAACGCTAGCAACGAAATGAAGCTAGATCCAGACGTGCTTGAAGAATTAAAGAAACTCCGCAAGGAAAATCAAGAAGGACACAGTCAGACAAAGATGTGCCTCGAAAGAGTGGAACAAACAGTCAAAGATATAAAGGACCAACTTATTGAACACGAAGAAAGAATTGAACGGGCAGAAGAAAGAATAAGCATTGTGGAAGATACATCACGGTGACACCAAAGGGCGATAAAATACCTGCTTCACCGCGAATGGGATCTAACTGCAAAGTGTGACGAACTTGAAAATAGAATGAGGCGCAACAATATCCGAATTTATCAAGTGCCAGAAGGAAGTGAAGGAAAAGATACGGCGGGATTCGTGAAGAAGTTGCTAGATGAAGTACTTAATGTACCGTCAGAAATTGACATTAAGATTGAGAGGGCGCATCGTTCACTAATGCAGAAACCAACGGACACAACAGCCCCCCCGAGATCTATAATTCAGATTTCTGGATGCAGCGGTGAAAGACGCGATCATCAGACAAGCGTGGAGCCAAGGTCAGATTCATTTTCGGGAAAAGCGAATCTTCTTTGATCAAGATTACTCCCCTGACCTTCAAAGGAGAAGAGCGAAAGTCTACGAAGCCGTCAAACAACTAAAGAAGAAAGGAATACAGGCAAAATGTGTTTACCCGGCACAACTAAGACTGAAACTTAGCAGCGGCGAGAAAACATTTTCAACGCTGAAGGATGCGACTACACAACTGAAAGAACTCGACATTGAAATACGCTGTGGAGAGAGAGAAAGAATGGAAGAGGAGTTGAAAGAAAAGCCGGGAAATAAAAGGAGAGAACGAGACAGTATTGTCGACAAGCGACATAAAGGCTTTGATTCAAGAAGGGTAGATTCGGTACTTCAAAACGGGACAATAGTTTTCTTGCTTTCTAAGTAACTCAGGAAGGTGCGTTCCCGCTTGTGTTAGGAGTTTAAAATATGACTATAAATTTTATAACTTTACAAGTTCTGTTGCCATACGTATACAAGTGTTATGTTAAAGTTTTGACGGACGCTAAATTTTAAATAGGAAATGAGTGAAATGCACTCAATCAGACCTCTTATCTTTTACACGTACTTTAGTGTAATAGGGGTTTCAATAGCACTGAGTGCTATATCTTCCCCAGAGAGGATGGACCACGCCTCTCTGCCATACAAACCTGGATTAGATGCAGAACACGTTCGAAAACTGCGTCTAATGGGACAAATGGAAGTTCAGTTCAGTTCTGTTCAGTTTATGGTTATTGAGGGAATTGTTTTTCATTTTCTTTTTTTTGCTCTTTGCTGTCATTTCAAGTGTAGACATACAAACATAAGGAGGAATGCACATCTTAACGTAATTAATGAACATGGAACTATTGAATGTGGTTAGTTACAATATAAACGGAATTAATAACCCTATAAAAAGGAAGAAAATCTTTAATCAGTTAAAAAAATGGCAGTGTTCAATAATATTATTGCAGGAAACACATTTATCAGAGATAGAACATTCCAAATTAAAAAGAGAATGGGTAGATCAAGTGTTTAGTTCATCATTTGAAAATAACAAAAAAAGAGGAGTAGCGATCCTATTTAGTAAAGCGGTGTGCTTTAATAGTGAACAAATATTTAAAGATAAGGATGGGCGTTATGTTATGGTGATTGGATCAATTGGAGGTGTAAAGATAACAATTATAAACATTTATGCCCCAAATGAAGATTGTCCGCTTTTCTTTAGAGAAATAGCAGCACTTGTAACAGATAAAAGTGAAGGGATTTTGATTATGGGAGGGGATTTTAATTCTATATTGAATTCTAAACTGGACAGATCACCAATATTAATAAAACCTCTCTCTAAAACTTCCAAAGAAATTACAAACTTGATGAATGAAATGGGATTAGTGGATGTTTGGCGATTTTTGCACCCTAAGGAAAGAGACTTTACATTCTTTTCACATGTGCACGGAAGCTACTCAAGAATAGACTATTTTTGTATACCAAAAGCAGATATATATAAAGTAAAAGAGTGTAGAATTGAACCAGCCACCATTTCAGACCACAATCCAGTTATTATGAAAATTAACCTGGGACTAGACACGCAGTTTAGATATTGGAGATTGAATGTCTCATTGTTAACAAACACTCAAACAAAAAAAGAAATACAAGAAGCATTAAAAGAATACTTTTTAATTAATGATGATGGTAATGTCTCCCCTTCAATATTATGGGATGCAGGAAAAGCCACAATAAGGGGTAGGATTATATCTACACAGCAAATTCATTGGTGTTAAATTTCAAGTGTTGAGGTAATTCAGAGTAAAGTGTTAAAATTCTAGAGTTAGATCGGCATTAGAAGCTGATTTGCCTCCTTGTCACACAGAGTAACATGTATCTACCTTTGTAGAAAACCCTTGTATTAGAGAAACTAATCAGAGTGTCTAAAATCTCGCCACACCCTCATTCACCCGGCCCTTAAATTGGTCAATTAGTTTAGTCCACTAGACAGAGGGAATGACCACAAATAAGTGAATTCAGACACCTGCTGTTGAACACCTGCTGTTAACAAGCACAATCACTGAAGGAATAAGAAATTGAAGAAATAAATAAATCTACAGACACAGCCTCACACCAAACCAACTGAATTAAAACAGAGGATTAAACAACTCCATTAAATAATAGCATAAGCAGCTTCACTGATTACAGTTTGACTTCATTTCTGTAAGAATATTTGACAATGAACAGAGGTTTATATTTTTTTAATTAAAAATATTTCATTTGACCTCACCATCATAGAGATCAGAGGCTGCTTATTTGAGCTCTTGAAGCTTTACTCTTATATCCTAATGTTTCTCTGACTGCTATAGCTGTGTTTCTAAAACTCATTAGCTATAGCAAGAAAGGTCAAGAGAAACTATACTGTTTATGCTTAATTGTTATAGATTTAATTTCCGGTGTTTATTAAGTTGATTCATAAAGATATGCAAATATAGTTGTATTAAAACTGCATGGGACAATACTTCTGGCAGTCTGCTGCTCTTCATAAAAGATTCAACAAAAAATTAGGATGCAATTAATAATTAGAGTGTCATGCACTAAACATTCAAGCTCCAGCTTGCTCTTTATGACACACAGGCATCAAGAATCAGGACATGAACCTCAACCGTGGTTGCTAAAAAAAAAAAGAAGCTGCATAGTTCATGCCACAATGCATGCTGGGTGCCAGCATAGTACAAAGCTCCCAGCATGCATTGCAGCATGAATAAATTATGCAGCTTTATGTTCTTACAATCTCTTTCTTTTCCTTTATTTTGTGTTGTTTTTGGGAGGTGATATTTCAGTAGTGTTTTTTTTTTACTTGATTTTAATTTTTTTGTTTGTCACCATCATTGAGATTCAAAGACTAATTGTTGATGTCTGTGTGTTTTTGAGTTCTGCCATAGATCAAACATTCTTATTGTAAATATTGTTTTTATTTTATTGGAGCTTCAGTGGTTTCATTTATGTATATCATTTATTTCTCACACACAACTAATACGATATCGAATTAGAAAACAAGCAGGAAAGGATGGCTATGATATCATTAATAATCTCTTCAGACTGACACTTTAATTTTCTTTCAGCTTTCCATGTTATATGTTTAAATAGTGTGATTACCACCAACTATAGTAGCCAAAATAAAAGACATTTATAGCAAGAAGTTGAAGAGCCCAACTAAAGCAGACTCTGTCCTCCATCATGGTGACTTCAAATGAACAACGGAAATTTTATTAAGAGCTTTTGTTCACATGACAGAAATAAAATCAAAGGTCAGTAATAGGTGAAGCTCCATGATAAGTTGTTTAATGTGATGAGTTTTTTTTAAAGATGTTGAAAAATAACATTTTTTATTGTGTAATTTGTTTTATTTTTATTGATTATTATTTTATTTAGAGTTTTTTTTTTCTCAGTTGATTTCATCTTTGGTTTTGGCTTGTGTTTTTCTGTCCTTCAGTGATTCTGCTTGTTAACAGTTGTTCATCAACAATTCTCAATCCTCCTTTAAATAGACACTTAATTGTCTCATTAACTTCATCACTGTCTGAGTGTTCAGCCCTCTGTAGTGAGGACACTAGTTAGGATTTTGCTCTGGAATTTAAGGCTTACGTGTGTTCGAATGAAAAATACAGACTATGGGATTTGTTTTTAACAGAAATATTCTGGAAACTGAATTTACGAATGTAAAATGTTGAAAACAGCAGATTACTGGCAACCACTGCTGCCAGTATTTTGACATACATTTAACAGATATTTTACACAATAAGAGTTTGCTAATTAACACTCTCTGAGTGTTAAACATTTTAACACTTTCAAAAGTGTTATTTTAACACTTATAGTGGTTCCCATATAAACACTGAGGGAGTGTTCATTTTAACTCTAAGGTAGTTAAATCTACCAAATCTAAAATTTGCAGTGTGAGATCGATAAAAAATACAGACTGTTGAATGTGTTTTTAACAGAATTATTCTGTAAACTGAATTTATGAATGTTAAAAACAGCAGATTACTGGCAACCACAGCTGCTGGTATTTTTCCGTAAAATCTAAAAATGAAAAAAAAAGAAAGATAAACAGCAAAACGGTTTTTGTGTCACCATTGTGGAGGATAATAGCGTCTCTGTTCAAGTCCAAGATGAACTGAGAAAATTTGATGTTATGCTGCATCTTCTTTTGTTTAAAGGTAACTGTGTAGTTACTAATGCAGTCAAAATCTGTTTGCTAATTGCAATCACACATGAAAACATTATTGCATCTAAAGACTATACATTTATGTGTACTAAGCTATGATTTTGTAATATGAGCAATGTATTAGTTCATGAAATATGGTTATTTTTTGTAAATTTATACAGTTATATAAAACTTCCATGTTTTTCACAGAAAGATTCTGGCAACCACAGCTGCTGGTATTTTATCGGAAATTTAACAGATATTTTACACAATAAGAGTTTGTTAATTAACACTCTCTTGGTGTTGACAATGTTAACACTTTCAAAAGTGTTATTTTTAACACTTATATTGGTTCCCATATAAACTCTGAGGGAGTGTTAATTTTAACTCCAATGTAGTTAAATCTACTATCTAAAATTTGCAGTGTATAGGGTCTCAATTAAAAAAACAAAGAAACTTAAAACAACAAGAATATGAAAACGAAGTAAAAAGGTTAGAGAGAGAACACAAAATAAATAAAAAAGAAGAAACACTTAAAGAGTTAAAAGAAGTTAAGCAAAAATTAGATGAAATACTAACGCACAAAGCAGAAGGAGCTCTTAGATACATAAAAAGAAATTACTATGAAATGGGAAATAAAGCTAGTAGATTATTGGCTTTTCAACTCAGGAAGGACCAAGCTAGCCGTATTGTCCCAAAGATTAGACACCCGGTGACAAAACAAATTGAGACACAACCTAAAGCAATAGCTGACATTTTTGCAGAATATTATCAACAGTTATATAAATGCCAAGACCAAGAATTAAAAAAAGAAAAAATTTTGACATTTTTGAAACCACTTAATCTGACAAAATTATCAAGTGAAAAAGCAAATAGATTAACAGACCCCATAACAGAAGATGAAATTAAAGAAACAATCATTAAATTAAAAAACAATAAATCCCCAGGAGTGGATGGGTTTTCTGCAGAGTATTATAAGGTTTTTGTGAATGATCTTACCCCAATATTATGCAAAGTATACAACTACACGCTAAAATCACACGATCCACCAAAATCATGGTCAGATGCTATAATTTCAGTATTGTATAAGGAAGGTAAAGATCCTACGCAATGCAATAGTTATCGTCCTATCAGTCTTTTGTGTGTAGATTACAAAATATTAACATCTATATTGGCGAAACGAATTCAAAATTGTATAAAAAATGTAATAAAACCAGATCAAACTGGATTTATTCAAAACCGACATGGAACCAATAATGTAAGAAAGACATTAAATTTACAATCCATAGCGGTAAAAAGTAAAAAGAATGCAATGCTTCTCAGTCTTGATGCTGAGAAAGCTTTCGATAGAGTTGATTGGCTATTTTTAGAGCAAACACTGATAGAAATGGGTTTTGGAGAAAAATTTGTGGAATGGTTCAACATATTATATAAAGAGTCAAAATCAAGAATAAGGGTGAACGGTCAGTGTTCCAAATTCTTTGGGGTAGAAAGAGGAGTTAGACAAGGGGACTCTCTGTCTCCTGCTTTATTTGCTTTAAGTATTGAACCATTAGCAGAAGCCATACGTCAGAATACAGCCATTCTAGGAATAGAAGATGAAGGGAGATCGGTTCATAAAATAGCATTGTTTGCAGACGATGTATTGTTCTACATAGAAAACCCATCCCACTCCATTCCCCCACTTATGCAGTGTTTGCATGAATATGGACTAGTCTCAGGGTATAAAATCAATGAAAATAAATCTGAAGCCATGATGGTTTCTGGGGTTTGGCCTTCTCAGCTTAATGAGCAGGTTTCGTTTCATTGGTCAAAGAAAGGATTTAGGTACCTGGGTATCATTCTTACCCCCAAACCTAGCCAGCTTTTCGAAGCAAATTATACAAATCTAATAAAACAAGTTAAAAATGATTTAAAAAGATGGGAGCTTCTTCCTCTCTCATTACTGGGTAGAATTGAGGTAATAAGAATGAACATACTACCCAGATTTCTTTTTTTGTTCCAGTCTCTCCCAGTAAATGTGCCTGTCTCAGAATTTAATTCGTTAGATAAAATATTTGGAAAATTCATATGGCAGAAAAAGAAAGCTAGGATAAAATATAAAACATTGCTTTTATCAAAAGATAAAGGAGGTTTAGGCTTACCAAATCTAAAATATTACTACTGGGCAGCTCAATTAACCGCAATAGTAGCTTGGATTAAAAATAATAAAGAATCAAGATGGGTCGAAATTGAACAAAGCACAATAAAAGAGACATCACTGTCCGTTCTACCTTTTATAAATGTAAAACAGGCTCCAAAAATTAAAATAGATAACCAATGGATAAAACATACTCTAAAAATTTGGAATAAAATAAAAAAAATGTTTGGAGGTCCAGAATCTATATCCAGGGCCATGCCTATAGTAGGAAACATTGAGTTTCTCCCATCTGTGTGGGATGGTGGATTTCGAATATGGGCAGATAAAGGTCTTATAACAATAAATCAGTTATTCGTTGGAAAAGAAATTAAATCATTCTCACAACTCCAAGAACAATTTAATATTTCACCAAAAGATATGTATAGGTTCTTCCAAATAAGACATTACATTACAAACCATAAAGAAAAAGCTCTAATCATGCAAGAACCAAATAAAATAGAGGAATACTTCATAAATATTACAGAAAAAAACACTCCAGCTAAAAATCACATCTCCCATTTATACAAAAGATTACTAAATAATACTGTACAAAATACAGATCACGTTAAAGGAAAATGGGAACTAGAACTAAATACCATAATCGAGGATGAGGTCTGGACTGAGTTATGTGAAGGATGTCATAAAGGAATTAATAGTCAATTGTGGAAAGAATTTGATTGGAAAGTAAAAATGAGGTACTTTAATACTCCTTTTGTAATTTCTACATACGTAAAAGGACCATCGGTAGCTTTGTGTTGGAGAAAATGTGGTAAAATTGGAGACCATACCCACATTTTTTGGGACTGTCCTACGATTCAAGAGTTTTGGAAAAATGTTAAAAAAGAAATAGATAATATATTAGATAGGGAGATACCCCTCGATCCAGTTGTGTGTTTACTGGGAGCACTGCCCAAAGGGATGTTTGATAAGGAAGCAAGATTTGTCCTAAGGATATTATTACTGGTTGCAAAAAAAATGATAACAGTACATTGGATGGAAGAAAGTTCTCCAAAAGTGTCTCAGTGGATTCAGAGACTTAAACAGGTCTATATAATGGAAAAAATGACTGCATGTCTACAGATGAAAACTGATATTTTTCTAAGGAGGTGGAAAAGTATTACGACATATTTGGATATGTATATTTAGAGATTGCTTAACCTCACCTTAACATGACGGTTATTTGATGTAACTATGCAATACAATGTAACTTGATGTACAGATGTATCCCCTGGAAAGTAATTATGATGGCAACACCTTTTATTTTAATTTTTTTTTTATTTTCTTCTTTGTTTTTTATTATTATTATAATTTCATTATTTATTTTTATTTATTTATTTTTTTAGGTACCCCCTCGTGTGTAAGGGGTAAAAAAATTTTGGGGAAGGGGTTGTTCTGTAAAATAAATATATAAAAAATCTTAAATAAAAAGTTTCAAAAAAAAAAAAAATGTAAATAGCCTACATAGCCTAATCTATCTATCAAACAAATCCAGAGTTTTTATTAATGTTTGCATAAGAACTTTGCACCAAACTGAGGCTTTCATTTTACAGCTTAAAACACATGTTTGCAAATTAATGCAATATCATATGTAAACAACAAAATTGTTATATGCTATGTAGTAGCCAATACTTAACAAAAAGTCAACATAGAGCCTTAAGGTTCATTGTCATTTTCTTTCATTACAGGCAGCGCGAGGACACGTGAAGCGCCAGTGAGACAGAGGAAATAAGTCATAATCATAATTAAGACATAATATTTAAACTAATGACTCATATTAAAATGTTTACAGAGGTTTTGTCATTTAAAATAGCAGAGCATTAATAAAATGCATATTTTCTGTGGAGTGATCTATTCGAGGTAGCCTGTTTTTATTTAAAGAAAGAAAAAACATAATTGGACAAATGCTGGTTCTTAAAAAGGATTCAGTCAGTGTTTTAGTTTTGTAATATAAATATGTCATTTCAGTGATGTCAGGATTTATTTGATTTATTCTGTTTTTGTTTTGCTGCTGAAACGCAGGTGCGTAAAGATGCTCTGTTATGTTCTGTATGCTGTTCGCATGCTAAAATAAATCTGTATTTTAAAGTGCAATATTTAATGTGTCACAAAATATGCACGTTATTTTTTAATTAAATAATATTGTAATATTAATCTGTTAACGGTTAACATTCGCTTACCAAGCGGCGGTAGTCTGTTGGCAAAATTAACCGAAATGAGCAGTTTCTATAGCTCTGGTGCTAAACTCAAATAATATATCTTCTTTTGTAAAAAAAATTAACAGACCTATTGGTAGGCTATACATGACAGACGGCAAGTCAAGTCAAGTTTTATTTGTCACATACATAGTTATACAAAGTATGACCAGCAGTGAAATGTAGGTCAGGTCCGCTCCAGAGACAGTGCAAGTATAGATAAACCAAAATTAAATAATAAGGGAAAAAAAAGTGTGCAAAAAATAACGTGCAAAAAATTATACAAGGTAATAAGAATAGCAGCAATATATGGTAACTTATAGATATGACTACTACAGTGATAAATACAAGAAATCAAGTGATATATAACACCGGGTTAGAATTTAGCAGCCTGAATTTAGCAGCCTGATGGCCTGGGGAAAGAAGCTCCTCCTAAGTGTCTCAGTTTTTGCCATCAAGCTACGGAAACGTTTTTCAGATGGAAGCAAAGTGAATAGATAATTGTCAGGATGGTTTAAGTCCTTACAGATTTTAACAGCTCTATTTTTACAGCGTTTAAAGAGCCCATATTATACATGAAATAGGGTCATATCTTGGTTGTAAGGGTCTCCAACAACAGTCTAATATGCATGCAAAGTCAAAAAACACTTTCATGGTCTTATAATCTGCATTTATTTTTACCTAATTATCCCAGCGACTCCTGTATGAATCGTCCAGTGATTCATTTGTTCCCAAACCCCTCCTTAGCGCGAAGCTAATCTGCGCTGATTGGACCGATGACAGTCTGTCGCGATTGGTCGACTGCCTTCAGTCAGAGAATGAAATGCCCAATAGCTAATCAGCAATATAAAAGTAATCACAGTTCATACGCGCTCCATAGTGTAGGCGTGGATTTTAGCTGCCACACACACACACAAACACACCTCTGGACGACAACGCACCCGCTTCCGCCCGCAACCGCCAGGTTTTAGCCTGAACCCGACCGCTCCCGCTTATATTTAGAATTTCTTGTCCTGGTGCCCGAACCGCCCCGTTTTCTGCCCGCCGCACCCGATCCCGCTAAAGAGCGGGGGAGAGCATAACCGAAAATCACCCAGCTAAACAGTCCAGAGACAGCCAGACAGAGCTCTCTCTCTCTCTCTCTCATACGCGCGCACTAACACATACACACAAGCGCCAAGCAGACACACAGGCAGGCAAAGCTCTGTCTCATTCGCATAGCAATATCCACGATATTGCTAGACAGCCCGCTCCCGTCCCAAATTAAACCTGTTACCGACCGCTCCCGCGATTGATTCGGAAATTTATTCCCGCGCCGCAGAAATCTGGCGCGGGGACAGCCGCGGGAATGCAGACCTCTACCATGGAGCTCCGTAAACAAACAGCACGCGTCGTGTTTTTAACGTGGCTTTGCACGCGATAAGAGAATATAGACAGTTAACCTGATAAGGAAGAAACCATGTTAACTATGAGGAAGAAACTCATCCTGACGTCCATTAGTAAGTTACTCTTTACTGATCCTTACTTTAACAAACGCAGATGAAGTATTCTTTGTAGCCTGTAGTTTCCAGAAGTTTCCAACTGCTTGGTTATAATGCTGAGGTTTCATCTCTGGGTAGAGAATCGATAATGTCCATCTGCAGTGTGACTTCAATCGACCGGCATGTTTGTGTGCGTGTGTTTGTGGGTGTGTGTGTGTGTGTGTGTCTGGGTTTCTACGTCAGAGGGCGGGGCCTCAGGTTTGAATCTCCCGGGTTTGCGCGTGCACGTGAATAACTTGGTTTCGTTCGTACGTCATGGCGAAACACCTAATGAATCGGTATCAAGGCGACTCGTTTGAAGCACTATGAGTCGACTCTTTTATAGATGAATCAACCGTTTTAAACACTGTATTCTTACAGATTTAAGCCTTAGCTGGATACTTCACTTCACTTAGAGCTGTGTTACACACTACATGGAGGGGAATTTTCAAAAACCCATAATATGGGCTCTTTAAGATAGATGTCCTGCAAGGAGGGGAAAGCAGACCCTGAGATGCGCTCAGCTAAACGCACAACTCTTTGAAGTGCTTTGCGGTCCTGGTTTGAGCTGTTTCCATACCACACTGAGACACCTTGAGTCAATACTCTTTCTATGGTCCCTGAATAGAAAGTTTTCAGGATTGCTGGAGAGACCCTGAATTTCCTCAGCTGTCACAGATGGTACAGTCTTTGCCTGGATCTACTTACTTGCCTTTCAATGTGTGTAGTCCAAGTCAGGTTCTCAGAGATAATTACACCGAGATACTTGAAACTACTCACCCTCTCCACGGGGGTCCCACTGATCATAAGAGGAGTGTAGGGCTGCTGTTGTCTCCTCCTAAAGTCCATAATCAACTCTTTAGTTTTGTTCACATTCAGAAAAAGGATATTGCCCTGGCACTATGATGTAAGCCTCTGTACCTCATCCAAGTACGTGGTCTCATCGTTGTTAGAGATGAGGCCCAAAACCACAGTATCATCGGCAAATTTGATGATGGATGTGGAGCTAAGGGAGGAAACGCAGTCATGCGTGTAGAGAGAATAGAGTAGGGGACTCAGGACACAGCCCTGTGGGGCTCCTATGTTCAGAGTGATGGAATTTGATGTGAACTGGCCAACTCTCACCACTTGAGATCTACCGGTGAGAAAGTCTTGAATCCAGTTACAAAGTGAGGAGTTTAGACCAAGGTCAATAAGTTTGGTTGCCAGCTTAATGGGAACAATAGTGTTAAAAGCAGAGCTTTAATCAATAAAAAGCAGCCTTACATAATTCCCATTTTTGCTGTCCAAGTGTGTGAGAGAAGAGTGAAGAACATGAGAAATGGCATCGTCCGTGGATCTATTTAGACGAAAAGCAAACTGAAAGGGGTCCAGAGTATCAGGTAGGGAGGAGCAGACGTAGCTCTTCACAAGTCTTTCAAAAACCTTCATAACTAAAGATGTGTGAGCAACTGGGCGATAGTCGTTCAGGCAAGAGGGTTTATTATTCTTAGGCACAGGAATAATAATAGATTTTTTGAATGAGGTGGGCACCACGGAGGTAGCAAGGGACTCGTTAAAGATGGAAGTAAACAAACCAGCAAGCTGACCGGCGCAGGACCTCAGGACACAGCCAGGTATCCCATCAGGTCCAGCTGCCTTCCTGACATTCACTCTTTTCAGTGCCCTCTAGACCTCATCTTCCGACACGGTAATTACAGGATCATCGCAACCCTGCCTAACACTTCTGACGCACTGATCGGCAGAATCACGCCGCCGCCATCAAAACGGCCATAGAAAATGTTTAACTCATCGGCCAGCAGCGGGTCTGCCCTCACCTCTTCAGAGGATTTGTTCCCGAAGGTACAGATAGTCCCAGTCGACGTCATCAAGTGCCGCCTGCAACATAGTCTCTGAATGGGAGGACCAGCGCGTCACTACTCTCTGCACTGGAGAATCCTGGACGAGCCTTTGTTTATATTCCGGTGTTAGGAAAATAGCGGCATGATCCGATCTGCCAAAAGCCGGTAATGAACGGGCTTTATAGGCATTCTTGAACTGAGTGTAGCAGTGATCCAGTGTGTTAAGCCCTCTAGTTGGACAGGATACATGCTGATGAAAATTCGGCATGACCTGCCTGAGATTAGCATTGTTAAAGTCTCTCGCGATGATAAGGGCAGCATCAGGGTGTTTGTTAATATAGCCGCTGAGCACATCGTGAAGTCTAGACAAAGCCCAGCCAGCATCTGCCTGTGGTGGAATGTATACGACAGTAGCAATAATCAATGAAAACTCCCGAGGGAGATAAAAAGGCGGGCAAAAAATGGAAAGATGTTCCAGGTGAGGCGAGCAGGAACGCGACAGAGTGGAGATATTTCACACCATTTCTTATTGACCATGAAACACACTCCTCCACCCCTGGATTTACCGGCCCTTAGCTGTTCTGTCCGTCCGAAAAACAGAAAAGTTATCACTCGACATTACAGCAGTATCCGGGACCAAGGGCGAAAGCCACGTTTCTGACAAGTAGAGAATGTTGCAATCCCTAATGTCCCTTTAAAAACTAACCCTGGCTCTAAGACCGTCTATCTAGTTTTTTAAGGATTGGACATTAGCGAGGAGAATACTTGGAAGAGGAGAACTATGAGCCCTTTTCCTAAGTCTGACTCGAATTCCAGCGCGCTTCCCACAATGTTTCTTGATCCGACGCCTTGGAGAGTTGTTAGTATTTATCTCCGCGTTACAAAGAATCTCCAGAGGCCACTCAGGATTCATGGGTAAAGTGTCCTGGAACAGGTTGGTGTAGCGATTTCCAATGTCCAAAAGTGTTTCTATATTATAAGTGATCAGTGCCGACGTAAAGTGTGTAAAAAAAAGAGAGAATAAAAGTGAATAAAAAAGGAGAATAAAGCAAAATCTCAGCGGAGCAACCCGAACAGCGTCCGAACACAGCAGCGCCATTTTTCAGCAGCGGCACAATCTAATTAAAAACATGCTTGCTGTTTGAGCATTCTTTGAGCATTCGTTGAGATATTGTCCTTTGCGTTTTGATATTAAGATTTTTCTTTGAAATCTGCAATAGGCTTCAATTGAATTTGTGGGTAAAATAATCAGCCTTTTATTAAATGTATTAATTTCATTCAATTAAAGCCTGATATTTTCCTGTGAATTTGATGCAGACTAAACTACATTTACATTTAGTCATTTAGCAGACGCTTTTATCCAAAGCGACTTACAAATGAGGACAAGGAAGCAATTTACACAACTATAAGAGCAACAATGAATAAGTGCTGTAGGCAAGTTTCAGGTCTGTAAAGTCTAAGAAGGAAAGTATTAGTAGTATTAGTATTTTTTTTTTTTAGGTACAGTTAGTGTGATATTCAGAGAGGCAATTGCAGATTAGGAAGTGAAGTGGAGACTAAATAGTTGAGTTTTTAGTCGTTTCTTGAAAGTAGCGAGTGACTCTGCTGTTTTGATGCAGTTAGGGAGTTCATTCCACCAACTGGGCAGATTGAGCGTGAGCGTTCGCGAAAGTGATTTCTTCCCTCTTTGGGATGGAACCACGAGGCGACGTTCATTCACAGAACGCAAGTTTCTGGAGGGCACATAGATCTGCAGAAGTGAAAGCAGATAAGAAGGAGCAAAGCCAGAAGTCACTTTGTAGGCAAACATCAGAGCTTTGAATTTGATGCGAGCAGCAACTGGCAGCCAGTGCAAACGGACTAGCAGCGGAGTGACATGTGCTCGTTTAGGTTCATTGAAGACCACTCGTGCTGCTGCGTTCTGGAGCAGTTGAAGAGGCTTGATAGAGTTAGCTGGAAGCCCAGCTAGTAGAGAGTTGCAGTAATCCAGTTTGGAGAGAACAAGAGCTTGAACAAGGAGTTCAGATAAGAAGGGTCGGATCTTTCTGATGTTATAGAGTGCGAATCTGCACGATCGAACAGTTCTAGAAATGTGTTCAGAGAAGTTTAGTTGGTCATCAGTCGTTACTCCAAGGCTTTTCACCATTTTGGATGCAGTAATAGTAGCCCCATCCATCTGGATTGAAAAGTTATGGTGACTAAACTAAACCGTCTGATGCCAGTTTTACTTAATAATCTCTCTCCAAATCTCGCCGTGAGTGAGACGGAGAAAGTAAAAACAAGGTCCACTTAGGCTTCAGTGTCAAAACACAAACTGCTCTGATAAATAAAATAATATTATATAAATATAATATATATAATAATATATAATCAAATAATAATATATAAAATACAGTGAAATATTCAGTTTCAGAGTAGCTTATAAATCATTTTGTTAATGTCAATCTATATTGCGCCCGTCATTTTCACTTGTATTATTGTAATCAACTATTTTGACCACAATGGGCCAGGCTTTAAAAACTATTCGCAGCACTTAAAGAATTCCTTTTGGAAGAAACTCGGTCTGGAGGATGGGAGAACAAACTTGTGAATAATCTTATGGAGCGGAGCACAACGCCTGCAGCCGGCACTTGAATGAAAGCGCATCGGAGACTGGTATCTGCAGACATTTGCAAAACAGCAGCTGAAATGGAAGAAATAAGCATGTTGAGGATCTGTCCAATGTATTATTGAGGCTTTTCTAATTAAATATTTCAGGTAGGCCTACTTTGTGAGTGAGCAGGATAACGTTCTCTACTCCTCTATTGCGAATGCGATCTGATACAGCGCAACATGATGTAGAAACAGCAAAGAAATGAACTCCTGCTGCAGGTCAAAATGAATCCATTTAATGCAAAACTAAATGCATTACTCCACTAATTATTTAAACTAGCAAGAACATAGTCTTGGAGAAAATGTTTTCTGTTGTCTTAAACACGACACGCAGTTTGAATGAAGAATGAATGACAGGCGCAGCCGCGGGAAGCGCTGAACTAAACATGAATTTAACCACGTGAATATTCATCTGTGCTGCACATTAAACTGTGCTTTCAAAATATTTAGAATATAGTAGCCTACATAACAATGTTCTAGTGGCTTATAAGGCTACCTTCATGGTTTAGTTAGCTTATAAACACACTATATAGCGCACGACGCACAAGATTGGATTTGGATCGGTATCAGCTGACCGATACCCGATCCAGCAAAAATATGCGGTATCAAACCGATTTCCAATCCTAGTATACATGTATCATATGTTCACATTCCACAGATAATAAGCCGGTAGTTAATAGTATGAATTGTGAGCTAAACTAAGGTGTTCCCGATCTCCTGCCATAAAGGGCTTTTCCTGCACACTTTCCCCTGCTGTTTCTGTGTTGTACTGATCAGCCATTCCTCTGATCTGAGTCTGTTTTCAATGAAGCGCAGTCATCATCATGTTGTGTTGGCCTCATAGATGCTGCTGATCAACACATTTGGTTTCTAGAATTGATATTTCTCGAGTTCTCCTGCTCATTCAGTCATTATAGATGATGGTAAATGAACTTGTCTTGCTGTCCTCAAAGTCTGGACTGGAGCTCTGCAGACAAACCCCCGGTGAGTGACCTTCTGAAGACTGAGTAATGAGGAGGAGGATAAGGGGAGCTGCTGGAGGCGGGAATAACAGTCAGCTGACACAGTGCAGTTTATACTGCTGCTCACGTGATGATGATTGACACGCCTGAATGATTAAGCTCCTCCCACACCTACACTGTGGACTTCATTCAGTGATTTGATGATTAGTTTCAGCTCTAATAGTGCTGCATTTCTGTTGGGATTTCTCTACTAGAAATGAGCCTTGATCTGTGTTTGCTGATATTTTCCACATTCAGACAGTTTCTGTTCAAATATAAAGGAAATTAATTTAAGTGTTTTTGTAAATGAAGAATGATTAATATCAGGTTTGTGCAGTGTGTGCAGCGCTCAACTTTGATCTTCTCTGTTTCAGCTCACGTAAGAGGAAGAGAGCAGAAGCAGAGCCCAGCTGTGTGTCTATGAAGAGTGACGCGTCTATGATCCAACCAATAACATTTAAGAGTGAAAACACACGACCTGCTGTCAGGTAGATCAACTCTACACACACATGATCACACTGCAGCATTTATATGATCCTGTGTTTCTAGAAGATCAGACATTTACAAGTATTACAATTACAGGAGACTTCAAAACTAAATGTCCACACACTCACATCTGATCATTAGTGAAGTACTAATAAAGTATTAATACTCAAACTGTTGGAGTTAGTAGAGTGAGTTTACAGGCTTTTACAATAGTCAGCAAAGTGTGGATAATCAAGAGAAAGATTTTAGACGATATGAATGAACAAGTTCTGTGAGACAAACACACAACACAGTCTTTATTGTAACGTCTAGTGACAGACGCTAGAGGTCATGGTCTTTAGCCTCCTTGGTAGAGCAACTGACCCCCATGCGGAAGGTTGCCGGTTTGATCCCAGCTCGGAGCGGGTCTGGGTGGTGTAGGACCGGCAGTGTTACACTTGTGCTCTCTCACATTTTCATCCTAAAAAGATTTTAAATGTCTTCAGTGAGCATCCAGCATCATTGTGAATGAAGGATATCAAATGATTGAAGTGTTACATTTAATAAATGACAAGTACTATTAAATGTTTACAGCATTTTGAGCAGTAGATGTGATCAGTGTGTGCTGTTTAGTTAAATCTGATTAAATCTGTGTATTGTGTCTCAGCTGGTTCAGAGAAAACACACATGACTTCACTAGAGGATCTTTACACTCGCACTCACTGATTCTTTGTGTTGTTGTTGTTCCTGCAGTGTGGATAGAGATGTTCAGACTGGACACCTGCAGCAGGATTCACTCCAACCAGAACATGATGAACTTCAGAGAGTCAAAGAGCAGCACAAAACCAGCATGAAGAACAAGTATGAGAGATTATTTGAGGGAATCAACCATGGAGAGACTCAAACCCTCCTGAACAGGATCTACACACAGCTCTACATCATAGAAGGAGAGAGTGAAGGAGTGAATGAAGAACATGAGGTTTTACAGATGGAGAAAAGAGCCAGAACAAAACCCTCACAACACACTCCAGTCTACTGCAATGACATCTTTAAAGCCTCAGCTGGAGCAGGACATGAGGAGAAGATCAAGAAGGAGAAAGCCCAGATCAACACTGTTCTCACTAAAGGCATCGCTGGAATCGGGAAAACCGTCTCTGTGCAGAAGTTCATTCTGGACTGGGCCGAGGGAAAAGACCATCAGGATGTAGATTTCATGTTTGTGCTTCCATTTCGAGAGCTGAACTTGATCAGAGATCATCAGTACAGTCTTCACAGACTTCTGCTGGACTTTCATCCTGAACTTGAAGATCTGGAGCCCAAGATTTATGAGCAGTGTAGAGTTGTGTTCATCTTTGATGGTCTGGATGAAAGCAGAATCACACTCAACTTTTCAGATGAGGAGAAAGTTTGTGCTGTGACTGAATCTTCATCAGTGGCTGTGTTGATGCGGAGCCTCCTGAAAGGAGATCTGCTTCCCTCTGCTCTCATCTGGATCACCTCCAGACCAGCAGCAGCCCATCAGATCCCCTCCAGATACATCAAGCGTCTGACAGAAATTCAGGGATTCACTGAGCCTCAGAAGGAGGAATATTTCAGGAAGAAAATCAGCGACGAGCATCAAGCCAGCAGAATCATCTCACACATCAGAAGAGCAAGAAGCCTCCAGATCATGTGCCACATACCCGTCTTCTGCTGGATCTCCTCCACTGTGCTTCAGAAGCTCCTGGAAGAAGATGAGAGTGCAGAAATCCCTCAAACTCTGACTGAAATGTACATCCACTTCCTGCTGATTCAGATCAACATGAGGAAGCAGAAGTATGAAGAGAGAGATCCAGAGAAACCCCTGCAGTACAACAGAGGAGTGATCCTCAAACTTGCTGAAGTGGCTTTCAGACAGCTGATGAAGGGCAATGTAATGTTCTATGAGGAGGACCTGATTGAGAGCGGCGTAGACGTCACTGACGCCTCAGTGTATTCTGGGATCTGCACTGAGATCTTCAAGGAGGAATCTGTGATTCATCAGAGGAAAGTCTACAGCTTCATCCATCTCAGCTTTCAGGAGTTTCTGGCTGCTTTCTTTGTGTTTTACTGCCATTTAACAGAGAACAGAGAACCGCTGAGGGTGATTTATGATGAAGAAAATTCATATAATCAATATCTACAGGCCAGCTCTGAGGAGTCTCTGTATGATCTGCTCAGATCAGCAGTAGATAAAGCTGTCAGGAGTAGTAATGGTCATCTGGATCTGTTCCTGCGGTTTCTGCTGGGCGTCTCACTGGAGTCCAATCAGAGACTCTTCCAGAAACTTCTGACACACACAGAGGAGAGCTCAGAGAACATCAGGAGAATCACACAGTATATTAAAAACAAGATCAAGACAGATAACCCTCTCTCAGCTGAAAGATCCATCAATCTGTTTCTCTGTCTGCTGGAGGTGAAAGATCAGACTCTGGCCAGAGAGATTCAGGAGTTTGTGAAATCAGACAAACACTCAGAGGAGAAACTCACTCCTGCTCACTGCTCAACAATCTCCTACATGATTGAGATGTCAGAGGAGCCGCTGGATGAGTTAGACTCCAATAAATTCAACACATCAGCTGAGGGAAGACGGAGACTGACAGCAGCTGTGAGAAACTGCAGAAGAGCTGTGTGAGTATTCATTGATTGATCACAGAAGACACACATCAGTCTGCACTGAAGACTCAGATCAGTTTAGTGAATCACTGCCATGCTTTAACAAAAAAACCTTTAGCTGGCCATATCGTCCCCCTGTGAGATCGCTGATACACCATATTACTGCATGGGGACGCGGCGGCAGTGTTCTGTTTTCTTATTTGCTCATTTATTTCATCATTTCTAAACGTATTTAACAAACTTTTCTTGACTTTTTACTCACACAAACAACATTTGTACTTATTTAATAATCTACTTCATTTGCTTTACAGTTTATCCTGGAAAATAACTCAAATCCCTGTAAATCCCTGTGCTCCTCCAGCTGAATAGGACATTTGTTGATGTGTATTTGCTCAAATCTAACACAGTGTTGCTCTTGGATAATTGTGTTTGTTTTCTGATCAGAGAAATAGTGTAATTTTAGACACAGTATTGCCGTCTCGCCGCAGACATGCCTCTAATATTACATTTACTGTAGGCCTAAACACTAAACTTTACACTGAGCTCAGTAAAATGCTCTCTGATTAGTTATTAATAATCTGTTCAATAATTTATTACTATCATATGGATGGGGAAATACAGGTGTAGTTCAGTTTAATGTAGTTTACATGAATAAATAAAAAGAAGATATGTTTAAATGAAATAAATAGACTTGTTCTGAGGCATGAGGGTGGTATAAGGGCCAATGTCCACAGGTGGGGGTTGCAGCCTAAAGGCTGATTTATACTTCTGCGTCAAACGTCGGCGTATGCTACGGCGCTGATGCATAGCCCTTCGCCGTGGCCATCGCCGTCACTGACGTGCACCTCTCAAAAAATGTAACTACACGTCGCAACGACGCGTAGCGTAAGCTCTGTGATTGGTCGGCTTGGTAGCGCTGACGAGTCTGGGCGGGACCGAGAGCCGCGCGAATGACGCGAGGGATTGTTTACAAGTGTGGAGTCCCGTGAAGGAGCTCTGGATGGAAAGTTTTGTTTTGTGTTTACTTTATAGTTAAAGTTGTTGCACGTCCGCCGGTTCCTGCCTCAAAATGAGCGAGTTTGAGCCACTTGTACATCCCGGAAGTGTTCAGGAAATGCAAAAAAGTAGCGAAGAAACTCGACACAGAGGAACATTTACACCTCACTGCCAACTAGCGTTTCGGAAGTGTTAATGCAGACCGACAGAGACAGCGCGCAGAAGTATAAATGCACAGCCACGCGCGTTGCCTGCGCCGTGGGTTACGCCGGTCACCTGACGCAGAAGTATAAATCAGGCTTAACACCATTGTACAACACCATGAGGTAGCCTGTCTGCCATTAGGTACTGAGATGAGATCCTCAGACCCCTTGTGAGACCATATACCGGTGTGGTTGACCCTGGATTCCTCCTAATGCAAGACAATGCTGGACCTCATGTGTCTGGAGTGTGTCGGCTATTCCTGCAGTTCACTACAGTTTTGAGTGTGACTCCAAATCCAGTCCTCCATGGGTTAATACATTTGATTTCCAGTGATCATGTCTGTGTGATTTTGTTGTCAGCACATTCAACTGTGTAAAGAACAAAGTATTTAATAAGAATATTTCAGTCATTCAGATCTAGGATGTGTTATTTTAGTGTTCCCTTTATTGTTTGGGCAGTATATATATATATAGTTTATTTCCAGTGTTGCTTTTATCACTGTAGACTGGACTCATAAACACTCAACACTGCTCATTTCTTACTGCTGATTTTGTTGCTCTTTGTCCTCTACACAGACTACAGCGCTGTAAACTCACTATTGAGTGTTGTGAGAGTTTGTCTTCAGCTCTACAATCCTCAAACTGTGTGCTGAGAGAGCTGGACCTGAGTATCAATGACCTGCAGGATTCAGGAGTGAAGAAGCTCTCTGATGGACTGAAGAGTCAACACTGTAAACTGGACACACTGAGGTAAAATAAAAGCATTTCCATCAAATAAATGCCGTCACAAATGACTTTTACATTGTGAAATGCTGTAAAGTCTGATGAGGTAATGAGCATATGCTGTGATGTATTTTATTTCTGTTTATTTATTGTGAATATTTCATATTTAATGTGAAGTCAAATATGAGAAACCCTGTTTATATCAGATATAATATTGCTCTTTAGTGTAATTTCTGCTGAAATGATCATTGATTGGTGTTCTTTGGTGTTTTTGGGGCGTCTCTAAATGAGCTGTGTTTCTGCAGATGTTCAGCCCATCACTGAGTCTCTTTATTTACTGATATTAATGTGTGTAAAGTTATATTCAGTCAGTTTTATATTAATTTCAGGAATATTATTGACTAATATTAAAATGTTGATGTGATTTATTTGCAATACAGTTTGTAAAGTCATATTTTCTGTCTGTTAATATTATATGAGAGTCTTGCTTTGTAAACATTAAATAACAGTTAAAAGGTATTTTTTTATTTTATTTTATACAATAAGTTTTTTGTTATGATTGTTACTCTTTTAAGTCATTCTACATAAATCTTCACATTTTTAACTAAATTCTGCTCAGAAATAGCAAATAAATCTGTCTGGCCGACTCATTTTGGTCCAGAGATCTTCTCTTTATGTAGGTTTATGTTATAATGAAATACAAATGTTTGATCTTCCTCCATGTGACCATCAAAGCAACTCTGAATAGTTAAAGGAGTCTTTTCCTTTTCCCTATGAGGAGAAATCACTCATTATAGGCACTTCAATAATTACTTCACACTCACACACAATAATACAGTGTCTTTTACTGTCCTCTACACAGTCTACAGTGGTGTAATCTCACTGTTCAGTGCTGTAAGAGTTTGTCTTCAGCTCTACAATCCTCAAACTGTGTCCTGAGAGAGCTGGACCTGAGTAACAATGACCTGCAGGATTCAGGAGTGAAGCTTCTCTCTGATGGACTGAAGAGTCAACACTGTAAACTGGACACACTGAGGTAAATGATTCTCCACTCTACAATAACTACAGTCAGACAGTTTCATATTAGAGCTCTTCATGCTTGAACATGTTAACCCTGGGTGATACTAAACCCCAGATAACAGGAATTATGGTTTATCAGTGATTGTGTTTCACACTGCTCATACTATACCTGTAACTGAACTTAAACACTAAAACCTGAACCACACTGTTCCAGTTACTGAACCACACTGTTCCAGTTACTATGACCATTTATGTGAAGCTGCTTTGACACAATCTACATTGTAAAAGCGCTATACAAATAAAGCTGAATTGAATTGAATTGAATAGTTAACCCTCAGGGGTCTGAGGTGATTTTGGCCCCTGAGATGTTTTGACATGCCCTGACATCTGTGCTGATTTCAGCTACTTATTACACAGAACTGGCCAACATGTGTTTTATTTGTATTCAGCACAAACTGAGCTACAATAATATGTGAGAAATATTGATGTACGTGCTTGTGTTTTTTAGAAAACAAATATTATGTGTGGTTAGTATGTTTTGGAGAAAACTAAGTGGGTTTTCACATTTGTAGTTCGCTTCATTTGGTCCGGACCAAGGGTAATAAATGATACATTGTTGTATTTTCTGTCGTCTTTGGGTCGTTTTCATACCAAACTGCTGTCTTTGGTCTGAACCAGTTGAAACAAACCAAAATGCAGTCATCTGACAAAATCCACATCTCTCATTGGCCAGATGTTGTTGAACATATTTCCTAAATTGCTTATTGATTGGTCAGAATTTACGTGCGGGAAAATGCCAATGAACTCCAGCAGGTAAACAAAACCGGCAGACACGAAATGTCGTTTTTTTCTCTGAAGGAACGACTGCGCTGGCTGATTGTATCCCTGCTTTAGACAATCTATACATTTCGAGGATGAAGTGCGGCCGCGGCTGGAAAACAATGTTTTAATGCATCGCTCATCACTTCAGGAGGAGGCGTGAATTAATTTAGCTAAACTGCGACATGGTCATCTTGCGGAAATATTACTAACGATCCATCTGGTAATGTTTTCCCCTTTCTCTCTCTGTTGGTAAAGCGCTGTCAACAAATATTTTTCCTCCATATCCCATAATGCACAGCGCATCGGTCTACGGCAGCTGGATTGGTCCAAAAGTCGCAGTACTTTTTGCGGTTGGACCTGTTTTAGTACTGATCATATTCTCACCACAAACAAACCGCTCCAGGGTACGCTTATTTTATCCGCTTTTGGTGCGCACTCGAGTACGATTGCTGCATTCTCACCTGCCCAAACGAACTGCACCAAAAGGGAAAACAAACTCTAGTGCGATTCAATTCAACTAAATAAGGCAAGTGTGAAAGCACCCTGAATGTGCCTGAACAAGACTTTAGAGTAAGCAGTCTTGTAGTCTAGAATATTTACTGCACAATTATGTGGAAATTATTCTGTTCGCTCATTCAAAGAAAACATTACAATGATTACTACTACATTTTGTTAAGTTTGTTTTGGGTGATCTCAGCTGTATGTGTGAGTGACAATGCTCATGAATAATTCACACCTGAGAGACAACAGACACTCCCCCACTCACCCATCAAAGGCAGTGTACAGAAATGTCCATCTGCAGAAGCTAGCCCAAACTAAATGCTTGTTGTGTTACTGCTGTGTGACCATGTAAACACTCTGGGTGAACAATATACAGTGCTCAGCATATATAAGTACACCCCTCACTAATCTCTCTTTTACATTCATATTTTAATAGGAAGCTCTACAATATTATATTTGTGCATATACAATAGATTAGCCAAATCTTGAGCTCATCTAACAAAATAACTTATGATAACGGTGTAAAAACTAGTGCACTCATATTTATGTGGTATAGAAAAATTTTAAATACAAATTTAAAAAAGAGGAAAAATCAAGAGAAGCAAAACAATGGAAAAATTAGCTGAAATTTAGTAGTTTTTTGCAGTATTTAGCCTGACTTTAATTGTATTGTCTTTCAATTTCTGAATATGTTTGGTGACTAAAATATGATTGTCATGAATAAATCTGTTTAATAAATGTGTTCTGTTTAAATGCAGCAGAATACACTGCCTATATTGACTGAGAAATGGAGGTAAGTCTTGGTTTTCAGAATGGGCTGTCCTCCATTATGCTGAGCACTGTATGTGACTTATACAGCCAAACATATAATATATGTTTGAAATGGTGTAAAACGTGTTCGCCAAACTCTCTTGTGCATTAATCCAGCATTTAATAATCATTTCTGAATGAGTCTGAGACACTGAAGTAGAGGAATGACAAACGCTTTAAACACAAGAATAAATCAGATTGAAAGATGAAAAACAATTACTGTAAATCTAAATCATATTTGAAGACCTTTAATATAGATAAGTTAGTTGTTGCAATAAGTTTAATAGTTGCAGTCTTAGTTCACTGTTTGAAAACTTTACCAGGTTCAACTACAGTAAAATAACTAAAAATATATACAATAACACGTGTAACGTGTCATGCTCTGTACACTTCTACAGATGATGTCGAGAACCTTGTTGAGTGTGTGAGTGTGTTTGCTGATGCGAGGGCTCGATCAATAAGGAGAGCTGATCAGGATGTGTGTGTTCATCACTGCTGTTGACATGAGCAGAAACAGCAGTCAGCATCTTCACAACACAAAGAGATGTGTGATTGTCCAACTGTGTGATGTGGACTATTGCTGTGTTTGTAGATTGTCTGGCTGTATGGTGACAGAGGAAGGCTGTGGTTTTCTGTCTTCAGCTCTGACTTCAAACCCCTCACACCTGAGAGAGCTGGATCTGAGCTACAATCATCCAGGAGATTCAGGAGTCAAGCTGCTCTCTGAACAACTGGAGGATCCAAACTACACACTGGACAAACTCAAGTATGTGGAGCATCACTGCCTTTTTTATTGTGAATACAGATACTTTGATACTTCACTGCTCTTCTAGTGTCCAGATATGAATCAAAGCTGTTAAATATGTCAGTGCACTGGGGCAGTTCTCACATTAAGCGTGATATTATATCTCATATTAACACTGTACAGTTTCAGCATTGTAGTTGAGCAGTGAAACTTGTTCTCTACATTTCTGCTGAAGAACTGTACAGTATCAGGTCAGAGATGTGTGTGTACTGTTCTCCAAATACGTCCTGTGTATACTTTAACAGCAAGTTAAACTCTCCCTCATTAACTTCACAGACACAGAATGTCCTTTATCACACTTTAATAAGGGCGGAGTAAAACTATAAACAGGAAGAAAATAAACAATATAATTTTACATTCACAATGTGGACATAACAAAGATGTTTCTGGCAAATATCTCACATATCTTGTAATCTGGATCTTTTCTGCTTCTAACCTAACATGAACACAAAATATCAGGCAATAAAAGTGATCAGCAGACAGTGATGCTGGTTCTGATATAGTCCAGTGACAATCACATGTTGAACAAACTCAAATAAAGCAAATGACAAAAAACTCCTAAACTAATCCTTTATAACTGAAGTATTATGAACAATAAACAGAACACAAACCCACGAAGCCTCCAAAGGGCGAGGAGGACTGCAGATTGGTCTGGATTCACTGCTCTCCAACTTAGCAATGTTTGGAGATGATGAAGAGGCATTTGACAGAAGATGAAGATCTCCATCATATTTCAAGTCATTTAACACTGAATTCTGCTTTATTATTGTGCTGCGCTTTTGTCAATTGATCATTGAATGAATCCTTCAGTCTTTATATCTGTCTGTTTCTGTGTTTCCATTCTGTTTTCTGTTTCCACATCTGATCTAAAAGCTCTGTGTGTCATTCAGAAGCTGATTTGACAGCTCCACACACACTCATGTTGTTTTACTGCAGTTATCAATGCACTGAGATCAGCCAATCACAATCCAGCATTCAGCACACACTCCACATGTCTTATTGTGTGTGTGTGTGTGTGTGTGTGTGTTATAAGCTGATGTTTGTGTACTGACTGAATGTCAATCTGTGTGTGTTTACAGTCTGGATCATGGAGGAGAGACGAGGATTACAGCAGGACCACACAAATGTATGTAGACTAGACAAACACACACACACACACACACACACACACAAAGTCTCTCTCTCACGCACACACACACACGCTTTCTCTCTTACGCACACACACACACACGCTCTCTCTCTCACACACACGCTTTCTCTCTTACGCACACACACACACACACACGCTGTCTCTCACACACACACACACACACACACACACACATGCTCTCTCCCGCTCTCAAATACACAGACACACTATTGCTCTCACAAACGCACATACACACGACCACAATCACATACACACACACACACGCACACATAATTGCTCTCACAAACACACTCATGCACTCACACAATCTTACTCACACACACACATGCTCACACTCTCCAACACACAAACTCCCTCTCTCACACTCACACACGCATACACACACACACACACACACACACACACACACACACACACACACAAACTCAAACACACACTATCGCTCTCACAAACACATATGCTCTCTCATACACTCTCTCTCTCAAACACATGCACACATAGATACACAACACACAAACACACACACACACATGCTCTTACACACACACACTATCACACACACACTCTCTATCACACACACATGCTCTTACACACACACACTCTAACACACACACATGCTCTTACACACACACACTCTCTATCACACACACATGCTCTTACACACACACACTCTCTCTTACACACACACTCAGGGGCGTAGATTTAGGGTGGATGGTGTCCCCACCAATAATTTAATTCACTTAGAAACATCGCGCTGTCAGTATAAACCTAGACATGCTGAAAGGGTTAAATCACGTTCTCTCCTCGAGTCGCATCACCCCCAAACACATATGAACATTGTGATTGGCTGTGCCTTTCCCTGCTGTCATGTGAGTGGCTGCTTTCAGATCATAGTTTCAGATACAAACAGCGCCAAAACAACTGCGCAGTTGGAATTTCCCCATGTGTGTGAGGTGTATGACAGACACACACAAGTGAGAATGGAGGTAGCAAGAAGAGGTGGACATAAAGAGCTTTTTCCAACGAAAAGTGTGAGTCACATAAACTCAAGTTCGCTACTGAATGAGTCCATGATGATAATGCCGTTATGCTAGTGTTTTCACCGCTTTTACGTTCAGTCTAACGTTAAAGCAGACTAACGTTAGTCTGTAAACATTATTCCCTGAAAACTAACTGCAGAATAAACACCTACATGTAAACGTATATGACCCTGCCAGTTCTCCTAATCTCTTAGAGTAACATCCCCAGTTTTGGTTGAAACAATTTGTCAGAAAAACTACAGCCTGTGCTCCATCTTTTAATAATACTGTGAGACATGTTTAATTTGTACGAAAAATGAACGATAGTCTTTATTAAACTCTCTCTTTATCAGTTAATAAACAATTTTTAACATAACACTTTCAGGCCTGTAGCCAGCTTATTGAAAGGGGTTATTTGTTTTCTGAAGAACTGAACCTTTTTGCAGTTATTCACCTGATTTTCTGTTTAATTGAGGTATAAATAATACATTTTAGTGACATATTAAGAACTAATTTTTGCTGGGTAATCTTGTTGGATAGTTATTACAAGTACACTTTTTGATGTATCAAAACTATTTCCTACCATTTTGTCAAATTGCTTTATTTACACATTTAAACTGTAAATTTTATTACAGTTTTATAAATAATAAAAATACTTTGAACTAGAAATTAGGACTTTAAATTCTTAGAATAAAGAAATGAAGTACAGTATAGATGCCAAAACCTCAGATGCCAAAACCTGGTTGAGCGCGCCTACTGAAGGGCGGGACGGAGGGTGTGTCACACTAATAAGGGCATGTGCACTGCACAGGTTGAGCCCTGTGTGTGCACGTGCCTGCAAGTATAAGAATAAGACTAATAACAGTCATGGGGACTGCAGAAACACAGCACACTGTTCAGATTGATGCAGACATGAGACCTCTATCTCACTCATGGCTTGTCCACTCAAGTGGGGGAAAGACAATGCACAACGTTACCCACTGCTGTCAACCTGGGCCAAGTCATATCTCTGTCTCAGAAACCTCAGTCCCAAATGAGAGGGTTTTTTTCTGTTGCAGGGGACATTGTAAATACCCAGAGATACCAGCTTTTACCAGATTATATTTATATGATAATTTTCCTTAAAACCCATCTCTAAGTGAGTGAGTGATTAAATGTTGAATATGATGAGTTTTCAACAATACTAAATTGAAACTTAATTTTTTTACATGGTTTAATAATTTTTTGTTATTAAAATTGAAGTTCCTATTTCAAAGCTTACAGATAGATGGCTAATTTGTATGTCATTGACACTTTTGGCACTTTTTTGGAGTATTTTCATAAGTTTTGTTTTTTCCTGTAAATGATTCAATAAATACCGTACCGTGACATTCATACCGAGGTATTACCGTACTGTGAAATTCTGATACCGTTACATCCCTACTCATGCGTGCACACACACATACTCCCTCACACAGACACACACAAATACACATACACTCTCTCTTACATACACACACCACACACTCTCCCTCACTTAAACAAACACACACACACACTATTGCTCTCACAAACACACGCACACACACACACGCTCTCTCCCTCTTTTAAACACACACACACACACACACACTCACTCTCAAACACACACATACTCAACACGCAATCACATACACACACATCACACATAATTGCTCTTACAAACACTCATGCACTCACACAATCTCACTCACATGCACACTCTTACACACACACACACACACACTCAAACACATATGGTCTCTCACACTCTCTCAAACACACACACACATACATACACAACAAACACATACACACATGCTCTTACACACACACACACACTCTCTCACTTACACACTATCGCTTTTACAAACACACATATACACAACACACACACATACTCATGCACACACAATCTCACACTCACATGCTGCCTCTCTCACACACAATATTACTCTCTCTCACACACACACACACACACACACACATGCACGCGCACACACAGCTGTGGTTGTAAATGTGTGTGTTCTTGTGTTCAGATGTCTGTTTCCTCACTCTGGATCCAAACACAGCACACACTGAACTCATTCTGTCTGAGGAGAACAGAGAGGTGAAGCGTGTGGAGGAGAAACAGCCGTATCCTGATCATCCAGACAGATTTGATTATTACACTCAAGTGTTGTGCAGAGAGAGTGTGTGTGGACGCTGTTACTGGGAGATTGACTGGAGTGGAAATCATGGTGTGCGTATATCAGTGTCATATAAGAGCATCAGGAGGAAGGGAGGAGGTGATGAGTGTGGATTTGGAGGTAATGCTCAGTCCTGGAGTTTGCGCTGCTCTTCCTCCAGTTTCATATTCATACACAATAACACACGCACTGGTCTCCCAGTGAAGGCGCTCAGCAGGAGAATAGGAGTGTTTGTGGATCACAGTGCAGGAACTCTGATCTTCTACAACATCTATAGAGACACAATGAGCCTCATCCACTCAGTCCAGACCACATTCACTGAGCCGCTCTGCCCTGGGTTTGGGTTTGATTATTCTGGATCATCAGTGAAACTGAGCTGAAGACTGACGAGAGATTTACCCAGAATCCTCTGCAGGAGCAGTCAGCAGCAGCAGTGTGTGTGTGTGTGTGTGTGTGAGAGAGAGTGAGAGAGACAGACAGTGTGTGTGTGTGTGTGTGTGTGTGTGTGTGTGTGTGTGTGAGTGTATGTGCGTGTGTCCGTGTGTATGTGCTTGTATGTGCATGTGTGTATGTGCATGTGTGCGTGAGAGAGAGAGAGACAAAGTGTGTGTGTCTGTGTGTATATGCTTGTGTGTGAATGTGTGTGTGTGAGAGTGTGAGAGAGTGTGTAGCTGTGTGTATGTGAGAGAGAGAGAGAGTGTGTGTGTGTGTGTGAAAGTGTGTAGCTGTGTGTGTGTTTGTGTGTGAGAGCGAGTGTGTGTGTTTGTGTCTGTTTGTGTATGTTTGTGCATGTGAGAGTGTTGTGTGTGTGTGTGTGCATGTGAGAGTGTTGTGTGTGTGTGTGAGTGTGTGTGAGAGAGAATGTGTGTGTGTGTGTGTGTGTGTGCGTGCGTGCGTGTTGTGTGAGTGTGTGTGTGTGTGAGAGAGTGAGTGTGTGCGTATGTGTGTGTCCGTGTGTGTGCATGTCTGTGTGAGAGTGTCTTGTGTTTGTGTGTGCGACAGAGAGTGTATGTGTGTGTGAGATTGTGTGTGCACAAGTGTCTGTGTTGTGTGCGTCTCACTTTCTTTTGTTTTTGTGTGTGTGTGTGTGTGTGTGAGAGAAAGAGAGAGAATTGCTTTAAATCTCTAAATTTCTTGAGCGTGTTCATCATCTGTTCTGGTTCTTCTTGTGGTAAGTAGAGCAAGTTTTGCTTGAGCAGCTGAACAGTGAATGAGCCGCCATTTCAGTCTGTATCTCTGACTATCGCCAGCTCCAGAAGAAACTGACATTGAGTCCAATTCTGTCCACATTTCAGGAAAACTCTGCTCCACATATCAAACTATTGTGTTCAGCGTCTACACTCCAGATAGCCGTGATGATCCACAGTCTCTCCATGTGCACAGAAGAGACACTCGTCATGGACACTAGAGTGAACAACACATATGACGCGTTCACTGCCACAATCCCCTGCAGAATCCTCCATTGTAAATCCCCAACACGTTTGGTCAATGGTGCTTTACACAAAACCCTCCACAGCGCTCTCCCCCTACAGCATCATCACATATCCATTCCTTCTGTTCATCCGCCTTCGTCTTCTCTCTGATCCCGAATAATCATTAGGGTATCAGACGTGTGTTTGGACATGATGTGCTCTCTTCAACAAGCAGCTGTTGTCTTGATTCTGCAGGCTGTTTGCTCTGGCAGTCGCTCAGATATGTGTGCGCTGGCCTATAATAAACAGCAGAGTTCTTCTGCAGTCGGGTGATGTGCTCCATCAGGCACAGTCGTCTCAATAGTATCCTGTAGTGTGCTGTGCCCGATGTGTTCAGATCTTGTAGTGTGCGCACGTTTAAGAGTTGAGAGAATATAAGGCTCATTCCTGGCGTTGGCTAATAGTTCAGCTTGAGCAAACTCAAGTTTAAAAGTGTGTTGATGATATTATTAAATAGCCTACATAATGAGGCACAATTGAAGTGTTCACAACATCATCTTTTCCCCCCTCAGCCATTAAAGCTTTATATTATTTTCTCTTTTATTCTTATTTGGACAGCCGTTATTCTCAACCCCGTAACGAACTAAACTGAGTTTCAAGAGTTCACACTTAGCTGATGATTAATTATAAAGCTTGTTTGGCATGCTGTCCCGGGAGAGAGCCCTGAGCTCATGAGATCCTCGAGCCCAGGGCTCCCTCCCGTTGCAAAGCGGGAGGGGAGTTTGAGCTCAGGTAGATCTCGAGAACTCCCCTGCTGTAGCAAGTGAATGCTCTTGAAATTAGTTACTAACTAGAAGCGTGTCTATGTTGACAATTTGGATTGTTCAATTGACTTAATTGCATGTTTTTAGGCGGTGGGAGGAAACCGGGGAACCCGGGGGAAACCCACGTGAGCACGGGGAGAAGTGCAAACTCCACACAGAAATGTCTGCTAGTTTTGGTAAAGCCAGGAACCAGAGACATTCTTGCTGTGAGGCGACAGTGCTAGGCACTGGGCCACCGTGTCACCCGTCTAAGAAGGAGGAGTAGGGGAGGAAGGGGGGACTCTTCGAAACGAAGATAGCAATGGAATAAACCCCAGGGTATTTATAGTAGTTTAGGAGTCATCTGATTGGATCGTAGTGAATTGGATAATGCGGGTCAGCTGCTAGCAATCATAAGCACGTGATCCTCTCGAAATTTGTTTATACATAAACTTCACTTCAAGAGTTCACACTTAGCTGATGATTAATTATAAAGCTTGTTTGGCATGCTGTCCCGGGAGAGAGCCCTGAGCTCATGAGATCCTCGAGCCCAGGGCTCCCTCCCGTTGCAAAGCGGGAGGGGAGTTTGAGCTCAGGTAGATCTCGAGAACTCCCCAAAATGCCTTTGAATAGCTCGGGACAGCAGCCGCGTATTGAAGAGCCCCCCAAAAAGCAGGTGTAACAAGCCATATCCGGCTGCTGGATATAGTGTTTATAGCTTAGGAAGAGAAGCTTCTACGGGAGCAGAGCAAAGTAGACTGCTAGAGCCTAGGCGGGGTGAGGGCAGGGCTGGATTGACTCCGCGGGAGTCAAGGCTCAAATATATACACCCCTGCGGGGGTGGGAGCTGGGGTTAGTTTGCTCAAGCAAGAGTCGGGAAGATTTAAACTCCGGCAGGAGTTGAAGCTCGTTTTAGTCGCCCCTGCGGGAGCTAGAGCTGAGAATTGAGGGCCTAAGCGAAAGGAAGAACATAGCGAAAGAGTGACGCTGAAAGAAAGACAGTTAGCGGAGAACTCAACGCTGGAAAAGAAATTGAGGAAATAGGAGGGTAAGGAGATAAGGGGGAAGATCAGAGAAGGGTAAAAGTAGCGGAAGCACTCACGCTGTAAGAAAGAAAGAAGGGGCAAATAATTGCCAGGCGGAGAATCTCGACGCCAGAAAGAAGGAGAATATAGGAGTATATATGCATATATAAATAAATATGAATGTATATGGTTATTACATGGTAAGGGCCGGGCATGGGCGGTGATTGACTCTTGCGAGAGTCGAAGCTCGGAGCGACCCCTGCGGGCATTTCTCCTGCTGAAGTCTGGGAAAAGGGGGGGGGGGCGGTGGAGACTGCAGCAGGAGGTGGCCGGGGCGGGACTCTTGCGAGAGTCGAAGCTCGTTTTAGTCACTCCTGCAGGAGTTAGAGCTGAGGATTGATGGCCTATGAGAAAGGAAGAAAAGAGAGGGCGGAGGAACTCGACGCCAAAGGAAGAAAAGGAGAGAGGGAATAACCTGCGTGCGTGAGCATGCACGTGCGTCTATTCCTGTTTCGGCATGTGCATGCACACGCATCGGAACAGGTATACATCGGATGTATGCGTATAACATGCGCGTACATACCATTTCTAATGGCCTGGGTGGGGGGGGCGGCGCAAATGGTGACTCTTGCGAGAGTCGAAGCTCAGCGCGACCCCTGCGGGGGTCAGAGCTATGGGGCGGGGGCAGTAAGAGTCTGGAAGAGGGAGGGGGTAGTGCAGGCTCTTACTGGAGGTGGTAGTGAAGGGGTGGCTGGGGATGGGCCGGGGATGGGCTAGGGATTGGACCCCTGCGGGGGTCAGAGCATGGTGAGGGAAGGAGCATAGTAGGTTTGAAAGGAAAGTTAAGAGCATACATGCAACCTGCACAACATGTAATGCCCCTAGGCTCACATACTCATTTGCTTGCACGTACATATGCATACTTAGACGTACGCCCGCACCTATATACATATCCGCGCGCAAACAAGCATGTATACGTGTGCAAACGCACACTGTATTTGTGCGAGCAATCACACACATTCCCATGCGCACCCATACACAAACACACACACACGCGTACTCCAGCCTACTTAGGGTCGAGCTCGTACCCCTAGTTGGAGTTTGGAATTTAGCTGATTAGGGCTAGCTGGGCTGTCTTGAGGTGGGATCGGCTGAGGCGAATGTAAGCTTTGAACGCATCTGAAGACCAGCGGCCTAGGGTCTGGATTTGGTGCGAGGATAGACCTTTGTGAGCTGCTGTGGTGGCTGCGCCAATTCTAAATGAGTGGCTGGAATATAATTCGGGGGAAACGCCCGAAAGGCGAAGGACTTCTTTCATATGTTTTTGAAACCAAAAACGGGTTACTGGACGGTTAGCGTCATCAGTAAAAAATGGGGCATGTGGGTCGGACTCCTTTGCTCTCCTTAAATGGAGAAAAGCTAGGAGAGTTTGGAATGGCTGTGTGGGGAAAAAAATGTTAAAAATGTAAATAAAATGCCCTTTGCTTGTCTGATCTGTTTTGTTTTGCTTAATGAAAAGGCGAGTGTTTCAGCATTCAGCAGTGTTAGATCAGATATAGTGGGGTGTATTGCGGGATTGAAATTGGATGAGATAGCCATTTCTGAACACCTCAGGAAGCCAAATAAGCCAGGGTAAACATGGCGTCTAGTGTACAGGCTGTGTGGAGTGAGAGGTATCCTTTGCGCAGTGTGCGTATGCACTTTGCTAAAATATTGAGTGTAATGGGTAGTCTAGTGTCAGGAAGGGGGGAGGGGTGTGATTTCTGGATACCTTTAATGAGGAGGGAAGTTTGAGCGTTAGAAATGGCTTCTGAGGTGGCCCCGTAAATCAATTTATGAAAAATTGGACCCCACTAAGGTAGCTTTTAATGGAGCTTGCCTGGATATTTTTGGCTGTATGGAGGTGGGAAATAAATGAGGTGATGGTAAGCAATGAAAAATCTGGGAACTGTATTTGATACAGGGTATGGAAATATTTATAAGATTTCCATGCTGTGAGATACGACTCAAGGGTCCTTGGTGCGACAGCGTGAAGGATCAGAGATATGGAAGTTTTATGGCAATATAATTTGTGAATAGAGTGGAACAGGTGTTGGATGCTGGTCTGCTTCCGGTACCAAGAGCCGAAATTTCTGGAAAAGAAAGCGAGAGAAAGAATCAGCAATTTGATTTTTGCAAACTGGAACATGTCTAGCAGTCATAATGAATTGCTTTTTGGCTGCCGTCCAAAGAGGCATCTTAGTAAGGGCATAATTGGAAGTGCGTGTGAGCGTCCTTTATTAATGCAATAAACGGTGGCTTCGTTGTCGCAATGAACGAGAATGCTAGAGGCGGACCATTCATCTCCCCATAAAAGCGCTGCTGCGACTATGGGGTAGAGTTCGAAAGCGCAGATGATTGCTGATTTCTGGGTAGACTGAACATCTGCGGGGGCCACGTTGAAGCAAACCAGTGACCTTGGTAAAAGCTGCCGAACCCGACTGAGGGGGCAGTGTCAGTAAATAAATTAATATCCACCGGGGAAGAAATTAGGTTGCTATAGAAAAAGGAACAGCCGTTCCATTGCTTAAGGAAGGAGATCCATAAGCTGAGTTCATTGCGACTGGGTTTAGAAAGATATATGGTATCTTCTAAACCGGGGACAGAGGAGGAGAGCTGAAGGAGGTGAGTAATAAACGGGCGGCCTTGGGGAATTATGCGCATCGCGAAATTGAAATGTCCGAGAATAGATAGCAGTTCGCGTTTGGTGCATGATTGTTTCTCGAGGAAAATTTGAGATAAAGAGATTATACGGTCGATCTTTTCTTTGGTAAGGGAAGCTTGAAATTTATTCGAATCTAAGTTGATGCCCAGAAATTCTATGGAAGTGCTGGGACCGGCTGTTTCTCCTCTGCGAGGGGGATGCCTAGATTTTCGAAAACCTTTTGGGTGTTCGATAGGTGTTAAGCTGGAGGTGAAGAAGGTGGGGAAATGAGGAGAAAATCATCGAGGAGATGGATTATGCGGGATTTCGTAGTTATTAGATAAAATCCATCATAATGCTTCTTAAACATATCGAAAATTTTAGGACTACTTTTGCAGCCGAAGTTTATCGGACTGCAAAGTAAAATTGTGAGCGCCAATGAATGCCAAAAAAGTGCCAGAAGTCTGGGTGAATTGGCATGATTTTAAAGGTGGATGAAATGTTGATTTTTGCAAGCCAAGCATTGTGACCGGCTAAACTGATGAGCGAAATTGCTTGGTCTATATCATGATAATTCAACGAGTATTCGTCTGATGGAATGGTGCTGTTAATGCTAGGAATATAGAATTGTGAGAAACGGAGACCAATAATCAAGGGTTTTTGCTAGAGAATTCTCAAGTCGCAATGTCAATAGCACTAATACAAGAACTCTGAACAGTGGGGCAAGAATGGTACTATCATGAATTTATTATTCACTGTTGCAGGTTCGGTAGTCGCAGATTGTAGATTGGAGCAGAATAAGGTTAAGGAAGGGAGAGCTGAAACGCCCGGGTTAGATCCTTGGGTTAGACCTGAAATCAGAAATCAGAAGTTAGTATCAGGGTGACAACGCAATTCAAAGCAATTTGAGAAATATGGCATCGAGGATGTGAGCTATGTGAGTGGAAATGCATCCTTTATGTAGAGTGTGATTGTATTTGAAGAGCATATAAAATGTAATGGGTTGTATGAGGGTCAGGTTCTGCAGCCAAATGTCATGGTCTTTTTATTTATGCATGGTCTGATAGCTTGATGTCGCTATGTGCAAGGATGGTAGAGGTGAGCATTCATCTCCCCTCAGAATGGCAAATGGATGGAGAGCTGAGGATAAGGGGTATGGTTTGTCTGGTGGTCCTGGAATTGTTTATTGAAGATCTGTTGTCAGAAATGTCCTCCTATTCATAGCAGCCAATCAGGAAGTTTGTTTTGTTGCTGTTTCACATCCAACTGACTTGCCATTATAAGCTTACATAAGACACTAGTGTATGAATAAATGAGTCACTGGTCTAGTGTAATTGGACCTCAGTGCTCTGTGTATAATTTATTTATTTATTTAATTTTTTTTTTTTTCTAACATTTTTTCTAACATTGCTAACATCAAACTCTGAACTCTATAAGACTTCAAGGGCGATGTCACCACTTAGTAAAACTGTGAATGGAATGTTAGTAATTGGCTTTACTTTAATCCATGGACAACATTTGTTGGTATCTTAACTTGATTCACAAGCGTGTCTGGCCAAAATTCGCTCATAAGACTTGCAACAGAGTCAAGAGAGAGGGCGTGACCTTCTCCAGAGAGCTTATTGGATGGTGACGCTTTTCCTTACAGCTATTGGCTTAAAGGAGAGCCAGTCAAGCGTGCCAAAGGTGAAAAAGCCCGGCGGCCATTTTGTTGATCAAGTTCACCATTGTTTATGACTTGAGCTGTTGCTCTGCTGAACATTCCAGCAAATAAGCTGTTAAATGTTATGGATCAGTGGACGGGCAAGAGGCAAGTATCTTTAGTTAAAATCATTGTTTATCTTGTTATTCAAAAGATTTATAAATGTTTTAGTCTAAATGTTTGGTAAAGTTATATTGCAAAGCTTCCCTTCATGTGCATAGCATGTGCACTGCTAGGAAAAAGGTAATGGTTCAGTTTCATTGCAATGGCTTTGGAGTTTTGGCTGTCATTTGCTGGAGAATATGGTTGAAGACACAGCAGATGCGTTCAAGTGGAAGGTTTGATGTTTTTTTGAAGTTGTTGATGCAATTGTTGGAGTTGTTTTGAAGTAGTAATAGTAGTAGTTGTTGTTGTTGCTGCATTTGTTGTTGCTGCAGTTGTTGCTGCTGCTGTAGATTGTAGCTTGTAAATTATAGCTAGTAGCTTGTAGATTATAGCTGGTAATTTGTAGATGGTAGCTGGTAGGTGATAGCTGGTAGATGGTAGCTGGTAGCTGCTTTGGTTGTCCATGCTGGTTCAGAGTAGGTTCTTCAACGGAGCTAGCTACGGTGAAGCTGCCTCTTCGAAACGAAGATAGCAATCGAATAAACCCCAGGGTATTTATAGTAGTTTAGGAGTCATCTGATTGGATCGTAGTGAATTGGATAATGCGGGTCAGCTGCTAGCAATCATAAGCACGTGATCCTCTCGAAATTTGTTTATACATAAACTTCACTTAATAATAGCATTTCACAAAGCTTTTGCTGTAAAACCAACATTTCATTAAGAAATCAATCATACTCCATCTTAGTTTTACATTACAGGGTTGAATTGTTAAGCTTGACCGTACCCTTCCTAACCATAATAAACCTTAAAAAATGTAAATAAATGACAATATATCTCGCCTTCTTTTCCACCGTGCTGTTAAAGAGAGCTGAATGATGTCACTTACTGTCTGTGATGTAATAATACATATAAATTGCTATAAGTGGAACAATGCTAGCGTAATAGGGTTGAGTTTATATTGAAGGACGTAACTTTGTAGCCTGTTTTTTTTTTATGAAAAAATATACATTTTTATTTTATTTGTATTTATCACAAGAAAAGAACTTGAATAAATAGTTGTAATGCTGAAAAAAATGTAGACACTGTGTGTATTTTATTAATTTGTTTCTACATGCAATTTCAGAGACGTGCCTCAGGGACATGATAGATAGCTTTGGTTTGTGACAGAAATGTTGAAAGTTCTCCCAGTTCTTCTTTCCCATCACACATTTATGCATGTGTAAATAATGCTCCACAGCTCCACAATCATTCGTCTGACTGTTAAATCATATGTAAATCACCTATAGCCTCATTCACTTACTGCTTCAGGGACATGATAGATAGCTTTGGTTTGTGACAGAAATGTTGAAAGTTCTCCCAGTTCTTCTTTCCCATCACACATTTATGCATGTGTAAATAATGCTCCACAGCTCCACAATCATTCGTCTGACTGTTAAATCATATGTAAATCACCTATAGCCTCATTCACTTACTGCTTCAAGAAATCCAAGGGGCGAGGGCTGGGACAAATGCAGTGTTTGGTCTACATCCACTAACATGGCCAGCGAGCCTCACTGATCAGGGCTACATCACTGTGTAAATGTTTTCTGCGTTGGGTTGAATTTATTTGAACCCTTTCAGAAACACATGGAGTCAGATGTGCTTCAGGCATTAGTGATGAGCCAGTCTAGTTTAAACACAATGACTCTGTGGTAGAAGACTGAGTAACTGTCTTGCTTCTGTCCTCACAGATAAAACTGAACAGAACGCCACAAACTTATAGCAGGACTTCCAGGACTGAGAGAAATAAGCAACTATTAATTGAAGTGAAAGCACAAGCGGCCGGCACTTCTGTTCACATACAGTACATGAAGGGCTCTGTCAGTGAGAGCAATAGTCTTGACCCCCCAGTTCTGTGTTCTGCTCAGTTACCTTCAGCACTTCTGTGACTTTTCTAGACGACTCAGCATCATTCTACACTTTATGTACAAGCAAGCTTCCTCTTTTTAGATTTTATTAGTTTTTATTTAAGGTCTTGGTGCTTTCTATTCATACACTATGTTGTTCAGATGCAGTTTAATGTGCATGTCGATTGAACTACTTTAGCATGAACCCCATCAAAATAAGCGGAGTCAGCAGTGTGCTCTTCCTTCTGAAACATTACTCCATCCTCTTTAAGTTTAATGTATTTATAATTTATTTATTTCATGAAAATGTTATTTATGAAAGTGTATTTATCTTTTCTGTTAGATTAATACGATGAGCTGTAAACACTGACAGTTCTGAGCTTTATAAATGGCATCCAACTGCAACCAACAGTTCTGGTTCAGGGTTTAGTGGCGGCTTTCTGAAGTGGAGCGAGGAAAATGTCCAGAACACATCAGCTGACACCCAATCTCAATTCAGTTTGGAAATTCAAGAAATGTACAGTCGTCTCAGAGATTTAATGAAGCCGGAATATATTTTATTATTCATTCATTCATTTTCTTTTCGGCTTAGTCCCTTTATTAATCTGGGGTCGCCACAGCGGAATGAATCGCCAACTTATCCAGCACATGTTTTACACAGCGGATGCATTTCCAGCCGCAACCCAGTACTAGGAAACACCCATACACAGACACATTCACACATAAACCTTCAGGGTAAATTATGTAAAGCTGAAGTCAAAACTATAATAGAGATACAGACAGAGAGTATAAGGCAGGAATACTGGGATATAAATGACTCTGGAAGACATTGTATAAAATCCAATGGTGAATCTGTGAAGGAAGAGAAATGGGGAATAATTGGAGGGAGGAAATGGTCTTAACCACTTTAGAATAGCACATACAGGACTAAACAAGACACTGATTTTATAGGAAAGCACATACATGATTTACTTAGATTGTAACCAACATGAAGCAATTGCAGCATGTAATAACAAAATGTCAAGATTATCAATACAAATAAAATATTAAGAGAAGTATTTATTAGACATAATATTACATTTACTCTAGAAAATAAACTAGAGTCAACTACAATAATTCATGTCTGAAAGAAACTGGTCTGTTAGAAAGAATTTACAATTTTAACTGGATTTTTTTAAATTTAATCAGCATTTTATTTCTCTTGAATTTATGGTGTGATTTTCCCCGCGTCTCTCTCCATGTCAGACTGCAGTTCAGTCCAGCAGGTGGCGGTAAAGCACATTTAAGTTTGACAGCCGCCAAAATACTAAAGAAGAAGTTGACAAACCGAAAGCGCCAAAGAGCTCACATCGTGTTCCTGCTGCACAAGAGCGTCTGTACTTCTGCATGTGAGTTTAACACTTCTACATTACGCTGATTTGTGGAGATGATGAAGGGTTTATATGTGTATAAGTATAAGCGTGATTTATAGCACTGTCTGCTCCTGAAGCTCAAAGCCTTAAACACCGATTAAACACGGTCAAAACACGGTCATTTTAACAATATAATGGGTTATTTTTATCCCTTGAAAGTGTTTGTGCTCTTCTATATCAGGTTGACTTGAAAATTTCACATCATTCAGCACAAAATAAACTTTAAACAGTCACGAAATCGAAAGTGAAAGCAGAGCTTCCGTTAACCGGAAGAATGCGATAGAAGTAAAGTTGGTTTTATATTCACACATTCAGACTTTCCCCTTAATAATATAATTTCATAAAAGTGTTATTTGCAAACTCTAAACAGTGAAATCATATTAGCAGCCAATGACTATCAAAGTACAACATTGTTCACAGTCAAATAAACAGTGTTAATGTTGTTTTCAAGCCACACTTGCATGCTAATTCCAATCGAATATTCAAAGTAACATGGTAAACAATATAGAGACTTCTAAATGAACGATTGTGCGAATATAAAACCAACTTTACCTCTATTTAACTAGTAACGTTTTAGCACTAACAGACTACTAACCGAGAAAATTAATAAATGAAATAATAAATAAATAAATAAAAAGTTCAAATGATCAAATCTTAAATATCTGAGGTGTCAGATCAGGGGTTAAACCCACTGCAGTAATGGTAATGAGAATATATGTAGTAGAATATACTGCAGTGAAATGACTTAAAGTTAGTTTGTCCTATCGGGTCTGTTTCAGTAAGGTGTTGTTTGTGGTGTCTCTCATCATTTGGTCTGTTTGAGTGCGCTGTTGTTAGTGAAGTGAGCATTGATTGCTATAAAGTGTGCTGTTCTTCATCTCAGTATATTGTCATCTCCAGGTGATGGTCAGCGGCTGATTGTTTCCTGAAAGCTCTGCTAATGTCTGCATTGGTGTTTTAGCTGCAGTATGGCAGAGGAGCGAGTAAAGGACTCTCTCTCAGAGAAACACAGGTATTGACTCTGTTTTTACACCATTATTTCAACACTTTCTCTGAAGAACAAAGACCAACAACAATGCACTTATTTGTGTTGCTATTGCCTGATCAAATGATGGACAAAGCTTCAGTTTACAGCTTCAGCAAATGTTTAGATCATTCTAGACTACAGACAGCTCGATCTGGGGTCATATTTAACAGAGCTCAATATGTGTCATGTTTACCCATGATTCCTGTGTGGCAGACCTGATCAGACAGAACTTCAGCCAACAATTAGTTTGTGCTGAATTAAACTACACAAACTCATAACACTCTTCCCAGATAGCAAAATACACTCGGGCCAGTTCCGGCTAGATTATCGCCTGCCGGAGACTTACCCCTCGGCCCAACTCCGGCTGCCGGACTCGGGCCGGATGCCTGTGGACTCAACAAGCGGAATCGAATCAAGCGGGCCAGATGCGGCGGCCGTAAGCGAGCCGACGCTGCGCATCCGCGCCGGAATCGGCGCAAGGGTAATGTGCGCTGCGGCCCGGAGCTGGCGCGACTCCGTATTTATACACCTTATAAAACCTTTTGGTATTACATTGGTACTTGATATATGGTATTACAACCATTTGAATTTATATAACAGCAAACACAGGCTATAATGTAAACACAAAGTGTAAGCACTGCGTTTAACCTTTGAATAAAGTGCAAACTGCATACATATTCTGTAACGAAAATAATCAGACAAATGACAAAATAAATAAATGTTAAACGTTTATTGATTGCAAGAAAAAAAATAGTACTAAAATTTTATAAATAATTTTGTAGTGCACAAAAATATCAATATAAAAACAACAATAAAACAACACAATAAAGACACAGAAAGATTTAAACAAAAAATCTAAAACTTACACACAAGTTTTTAAAACAACCCTGTTTTCCCAATAGACTTGAATTAAAAATTTGTACAAACAGCTAAATTTTATATAAACCTAAATATAGAAACTAATTTAAGATATAGCAAGAAACA
>NC_141024.2:44747500-44772500 GCF_052040795.2 Danio rerio | reverse complement strand
AAACTCACAGGTTGTAATAGTTCAATGACATAATGTTGACAGTATGTGTTTAAAATAATTGCAAACAAACCTGTTCTGTCTTGAGATGTATGACAGGCAATCATCGTCCTCATCTGTCTACCAGTCAGAAATCAGTTGCATGTGGATGTTTTAGTCGAGCTTCCTCATATGCATCTATAATAAAACATCACATTGTTGTTAACCTCCCGTAAAGAAAAGTTCAAATCCTGAAATACTATCAAAGTTGATTAATGGCTATAATACCTATAGTGTAAATAATCAGTACACAGAAGGTTGCACAAGATTTATTCGGAGATTCATGCAGAGTGACAGCCTTATGAATCTGAGACATAGATTTGTAAGATGGCCAAGCACATGCTTTATTCTGTACCCATGAAGATTAACCTACCATTGTGAAAAATGTTTGATGATGATAGCCAATAACAATAAACCATTTCAGCTGTTTGTGAAGCAATTAGTAATGTAATGTCTGAAAAGTTCAATCTATGTTGAAAATATATCAGCAGTTTACAGCTTATAATGGACTTTTAGCACACAACTATAACATGCCTGTTCACGTTCAAAAGAGTGTGCCATTGACTTCTTTGGTCGTGATGTACTGCAAAATGATCTCACTAACCTTTGTTAAACAAGAACAATGAGACTTAACCAACAAATATTGTTACCCATTAATTTAAATCAGAATTTATCACCGTCAATAACATAAAAAACAAACAAAAAAACATCAAAATCTGCTTTAAGACGTTCAGTTTTACATTAACTGACCATTACAGCTTGAACAAAAGATATAATTGATTCACATAGGCTAACACATATGAATTTAAGTGCATAGTAATATATTTCTCTTGGATAATTTAAAGAGAATAGTAAACAGTCGAGTTTCGATCACTTTTCGTGACTAACTGCATAAACAAGATAAACAATAATATTTTATTAATCCAAAACGATTAGTTTTTATTTACACATAATCACAGAATTAATACTGTTGGATAAGTATACGCCTGTACAATGATTTTTTCAACATCCACGGTACTTTATAATGTTAAATCAGGAAAAAAACACGTTGCCATGTTAGTTAATGGATTCGTCTACAGAAACTTTCTTTAACGCAAAGTTAGCATACACACAAATTCGTTTCATGTTTCTTTAAAATAATTAAAATAGTTTTCAGTTACTACACACGTTACAATCTAACATTGTGTTAAAGGAAAATGAACTTTCAGGCGTGTTTGTAACTGTTAGCGTTAGCATACATTAGCTCCAGTCGTGTTTCTTAAAGCAAGTTACATTTCGTATCAAACTGTTTTAAATTACTAAACGCTGTTACAACCAAACACCGTGGAAATGTTTTAAGCTCTAAATTCGCTAATTATACAGTACACAAGCAGTAAAAAGCTTACCTTTCTGACCGGAATTCACGTGAAGTCTTTAAAAAAAAAAAACTTTTTCTTCTTGTGATCTTCGTGCCATGGTGGTTGACAACCAGCTTTTTGGAGCATTACCGCCACCGTCTGGATTGGAGTGTGGATCATGAGTTTAGTCACGCATGTGTTTATTATGAAACCAACTTCTGCTTTAAAAAAAAAAACAGTCAGCACAGGAGCGTGCTATCTCAAAAATAAGCGAATTTTACATAGTTTTTCTCTAGATGACATGTATAATCTATTTATAAATAATATTGTTTTGTTTGCGTCTAAACATTGCGAACATCCACACTAAATATTCTTTTTTTTGTTTTCGTACCATGAATATTTTCTCAAATTATCATTAAACGTGGAGCTAACAGATTACTAGATAAATAAAGGACTTAATCGGTTGCCATCAGCCTTAATCGGTTGCCATATGGTTGACCGGAATCGGGCCAGTGCTTTACAGCCGCATCACAACCGCATGTGCGCGAGCGAGCTGCGGGCCGCACTCGGCCCGGATAACACTCGCCGATGCCGAGTCGGAGCCGGAGGCGCCGGAGGGCAGCCGAGCTCGGGCCGATTACTGCCTGCTATCTGAAAAGAAAGATGTTTTGTGAAATTGTATAGCCTCATACAATGCTGAATCCATTGATAAGATCAGCTGTGGACAATTGTTATTCTGATGACTGATCGAAGACTTTCAGAGGACTTACAGCATGGCACCCTTAGATTCGGCACCAAAGTGTGGGGTGTTTGCCTCACAGGGGTTCTTGCTTTAAAATGCAAAATAGAAGTCTTTGGTCATCTCAGGTTTTGACCTAATCGTTGCCCTCCTTTGTCCACGCTTGATGTGATCTGGAGCATTCATTGTTATAGGTCCACCTAAGATTAGAACAAACGCAAAGAGAACCACAGTTAATTTTAGAATTTTTATCAGTTTCACATTCAATCATGTCGAATTAATGTAAATGCACCATCTTGCAATATTAATTCTGGAAGCCACATGATGTTGTTGGTGAGATCTGAATTGCTGTTGTTGATTTCAGCACATTGTGAGTGTGTAACACCTAAAAACTGCTCTCGCTGTTGAGTTTACACAGTCTGCTGTATCCTGAGCATTACCTCCCAGTTCCGCTGGGAACATTTTTCTGAATTAATTAGTGATTTATCACTAATTTCAGTTCACAATCTAATGGGCCGATACCCAAAATTAATTTTTGCTCTCATTACAGTCAGATCTGTTGACAGAAATCATTTCACCCTTTTGGTGTTCTCTGCTTAACAGTTGTCATTTTATGGTGTGGCTTACAAATTAGATCATTGTAGATCTTTTGGCCCATAAAACTTTGGTAACTCTGAATGTTATCATATCCATCCCCCTTTCATTATTTTTCTGGTGAGTATAACTCTCTGATCAAATTTTAATTGTAGGTGGTGTTTTCAGCGAGGATTTATTGTTTTATAATCAGTTATGCTATAGTATAGTTCTGTCAGTGTTTTCATTAAAGCATAAAGAAAGCAAACCTCCTCAAGATGAATGTTTCATCTTTGATCTTTAGTGCCATGATTGGTGATTATAATATAATGTACATTATTGTTTATTCCTAATGTAATTATATTATATTAAACATAGTATGTAAAAAAATATTATATCTGGTCTCTGGAGAGTGTTTTAGAACAACAGTTCATTTTAGCTGAATGCTTTTATCTTGTGATCAGGGCTGTGTTTGCCTGTAGGTTGCATGGAGAACAAAAGGGTCAGCAAAGGCTTATGGCCAAATGGAAGAATGTAATTGTTTTATGCAATTACAGCAAACACATTCTGAGTATCTTATAATCACTGAGGTGAAATGTCTTTGCTCACTGTCAGGCCATTTGAATATGAAAAGGTTTGAGCAATCGGGAGGTCTAAGAGCTGATTTAAAGCTAAAATGTCTTATCTTAGAATCCAATTTCTATCTTTTATTTTTAGTCTGTTTCGAGACTAAATTAAAATATAATGGATATTTTAGTTGATCAGCATCATATTTGAATTTATCACCATTAAATTTAAATGGCAAATTTCTGATTTGTAAAGGCAGAGTTTTCATTATAGCCTATTTGTCATTTTTGCAATCAAATCATTCTGTTCTGCTCACCTTTATTTTTCACATGCAAATGCCTTAAAACAGATTGTTTTTATTTATCCAATTCAAAAGTTTTGCAATTGTTTATAAATCTTAAACCATTTTTTCCTTTTTTATAAAACAGTAGATTAAAACAATGGATAGTTTTTTACTTAAACTTTTAGGATCTAATTTGTGACTCTCCACTGAGTCCCAGAATATCATTTGGATGATGCTATTCCAATTTAAGCTTCAACTCTTGCTGCCTAGCAGACAAAGAGATTCTTTAGAGCAAGGCATTTATCTATACTGCTGCTATCATGTCCCTGATAATCAAAGGGGTTTTGTCTAATTCTCAACCCCACTGGATAACGCATTCCGGTCTAACATTTTTGAGCATTTCCGACTCATTCTATCAATGTGTTTATATAGGGTGCGTCCCGCTTTCCCTTAACATTTCTATTAGGCAAAGAAGAATTGACTTACCACAGCAGCTAAAGATAGAAAAGAAGATCCAAACCTCTTGCTTGATATAAATCCATTTTGTGCTGGAAAGACGTAACTCGCCTGGGTTGGGATATCACGGAGATGGGTCACCATTTTGTAGGGTCCAGCCAGTTGGTCCAATGACGGTATCCAATGGTGGATGAAGGTTCACTGCATGTTGGGTCTTTCCAGGGCACAATGTTGATTTATATTAAACTTAACTCATATCTGACTCCAATTTTAATATGAGGTGGTTTGGAAAGTTAATATATTTATCCTCGTTTTATCTGTCTCCAATTATAAAACATTGAGAAGGTTATTTTGTTTCCTTTCACATTATTTAAGATTATGATTGAATATTCTCTTCGGTTCATCATTTTATGTTATTCTCGTTCATTGGGATTCCTATAACATCCTGAATCTTGTACCGGCAGAGTATACAATTTCTTAAGCACAAGCATGTCAGTCTTGGTCCCTAAACAGTGGCGATTGACCACTATCCTAAAACGGCAGAACCCTACTTACCCAGATTAGGATATTTTTATGCGGTCCCCATAGATCTGCTACCTCCTAAATCAAACAGAGCTATTTAGTCATATAGTGATCATTACTATAGAATTAAGCAGACCAGTCGTACTTAAACTATTTGTAACTTTGAATAATCACTAAACTATCTAAATAGTATTATAAGTTTAACAGGTGAAGGACTATCCCCTTAGATATCCTTTTACAGTCTAAGTATACATGAATTAATGCCAATGTGTTAGTCGGAGCTCTTAAGACATCGTATAGCGTGCCGCAATGCTCCGTCTACCGTGCTTTAGTCCGCTACTAACCTGTACAGGGGCTTGTGGTATTATGAAATTACTACAATCTACTAGAGATAACACAAACTCTGTTTGAATAATTCAAAACATAACAATTTATTAGTCAGGTATTATGTCAGTATTATGCCAATTCAATCAGTCAATTTATAAACGATCAATAAAGACATCAAGTTATCAAAGATAAATCCAAGATTAAATGATGCATTCCTGACTTCAAAATATACATAACATGGAGTGTATGCTCCATGTTATGGGCTGATCTGGGTATGCAGAATCGCGCCGAGCATTTCTCAAACCTTACCTTAAGTAATCCAAGAATCCCCTCAAGGAAAGGGGTGTGTGCATAACAAAAGGCATTTGCATTTAGTGCTGCCTGTGGGAAAGTGGTTCAAAAGATGCCTGAAGTTATATATTTATTGTTTTGATCAGGGCCGGCCTAGGCCTAGGGCGGCAGTATAGAGAGGGCAGCGTCCTCGATACCTCCCTTACCACCCGCATCCTCAGTTATGTCCGCGACACCTCCCTCACCACCCGCGTCCTCAGATATATTCGTGCATAGACAGAATAGAGAGGGCGGCGTCAACGACACCTCCATCAGCATCCGCTTGTCTTCAGTTATATCCGCGCATGGGGTGGCAGAATAGATGTCTGCGACACCTCCGCGTCCTCAGTTATATCCGCGCATAGGGCGGCAGAATAGAGAGCGCCGTGTCCGCGACACTCTCCTCCCTCAGCACCTCCGAGTCCTCAGTTATATCCGCGCATAGGGCGGCAGAATAGAGAGCGCCGTGTTCGCGACACCCTCCTCCCTCAGCACCCGCGAGTCCTCAGTTATATCCGCGCATAGGGTGGCAGAATAGAGAGCGTGGTGTCCGTGACACCCCCTCCCTCCCTCAGCAACCGCGTGTCCTCAGTTATATCCGCGCATAGGGTGGCAGAAAAGAAGTCCGCGACACCTCACTTCATTTTCATAACCGGTCACTTTCGTTTTCACATTGGGGTTGAGGGCGGCGTGATCGTCCTCTGCCTAGAGCGGCAGTTCAGCTTGCTCCGGCCCTGGTTTTGATTATGTCTATTTCTGAGAGAATGAGACCATTGTACCAGACGCAGTCGAGACATTTCAAATGATATCAAACATGATAGATAAAGTCACTTGGGTTAATTTAAAACATTCAGACATTGAAATGACCATATGTGTGAGGTGGGGTGGTTGAAGTCGAGTTTCAGTGGATTCAGATGGAAATGTAGCGGGAACTGGTTCTTTCCCGTATTCCCACCTGCTGGGTTGTGAAGCAAATGGGCTCTATGCACGGCGGCGCGTGACGCATTTCCGGTAAAATTTAAGACCCCGAGCCTACTTCCGCCGATCGTACAGTACAGTGCTACAACAGGAGCGCTACTGATAAAAACGAATAATGTTTTGGACAGTTGTCTTAATGTTTTATGCCATTTTAGCCCACTTATATATGTTTATATTAGCTACATAAATATGACATCTAAACGTTTAAAAGTGTCATTTCAAAGACATGAGAACAGTACTTGTAGATACCACTGCTGTGTTCAGCAATGCACAGCGTCAAAAATTGAACTCTTACCTTAGTTTCCACACGTTTCCAAAAGACAAAGTCGTGCAGAAGAGGTGGGTTGTTGATATTAAACGTGAGAATTTTACAGAAACAGAAAAAAAACAAGAGTGTAGCTGACAATTTCAGTCTAGAAAACTGATCCAGGCTCGAGTGCCAACCGGATGCAGACATTTAAAGAAAGGAGCTTTTATGGCAAATAATAGTTTGTTTTCATTGCCTTTGAAGTAAAAAAAAAACTGAACATTAATATACATAAACATTTCTTAAGCTACTTTCTAATTGCAATTTTTAAATTCAGAATAAAGACCTTTATTTTATTCACTGTACATATAAAATATAATTCACTGTATGTAATTTGAAATAAAAGTTGTCAAAAAAAAGTAACATTTTGAAAAAAAATATTTTATTCAGATGAACAGAAACAATAACATTGAATCAGTTGTTTTCTTGAATCAGGTGCTTCTTCTGTAACTTGTGCATAGAGAGGTATTTGGGCTTATACGTAATAAATAAATAAATAAATCACCCCTCTGTTTCATGGAACTTAACACATTATTGATCAATTCCAAACAATAGTTCATGTGACAACACACATTACACATTTCAGAGTAATCGGCTGTCTGGAAAAGCAAAACAACCAAATGTTTGCATATCCCACTCTCAGCCACACAAGAGCAGGAGCTATTAACTAGCAGACGATGGCATGGATTTTCTGACGGATGTCCACTCCAGGATGGAGTAACACATAAAATTTTCTAGCTCTGAATCTCATAATGTTACCTAGAAAACAGAAACAAGAATATTAATAGGTTTTTAAAGAGAGTCATTAAAGGCAGTTCACTCAAAACTGAAAATTCTATTTCCTCATCCTTCACTTGTTCCAAACCTGTTTGAGTTTCTTTCTGATGTTTAACACAAACAAAAATACTTTGAAGAAAGCTGGAAACTTGCAACCACTGATATTCATAGTAGTTCTTTTTCCTACTATGGAAGTCGATGGTTACAGGTTTTCAGCTTTCTTCAAAATATCTTCTTTTGAAAGGCATCTGCAGCAATATCATCAGGTTAAACTACACAGTAAATCATTAATTTAAATTATTTTAAAAGTAGCTCCCTTTAGTCACACTTTAAAATAAGGTTTCATTAGTTAATGTATTTACTCACTATTAAAATAACTATTTAATATTTAATAGTTAGCATCGTTAAACTAATTTACTAATGAATAAAAATCCAAAGTCATGCTTGTTAACATTAGCTATTACATTGTGAGTTAACAAGCACAATGAATAAGCATTTGTTCATTAACATAAAAAACTAATAAATATTGCAATAGACAAATTGTTGATGTGAAATTAACTAATGACACCTTATTGTTTTGGGTCACCCTCCTATTTAATTACAATGTTATAGACTAAATAGAAAGCATGCTATCTACACTGTTACACTGCATCTGACATCTCCACTGTTTCAGCAATAAATCTCAGCATTGACACAGTGCTATTTGTCTGTTGTGGATGGAACGGCATTGTATTATTTTATTCCTACTATATCTTGCTCAATAATCATGCTTACAAGTTAAGACAGCATCTGTGTTTCTGTAATTATGCGAACTGAACAGTGGTGGTCACTTTAGAATGTGTGAATGGGACAGAATTTCACATGTATGCTGTCCTACTCTCAGCTGGTGAGGAGACTCCGATTTCTTCATAGATCTATCGGTAGTAATGAGCTCTCACTGAGATCTTATTCCTGCCCTGTTTTTACCTGACACTTTGAGACAGAATTACGTACACATATGATTATTTTTACTTACGTGATAAAGCTGCAGATGGACGGATCGTAAGAGTATTAACGCTAAAGTTAGCCTTCAGGCTAGCTGAACTTACCTTCATAATTGCACAGGCAGGAAGATGCATAAAACTTGAAACCTTTCTCAAGTTTGCTCTGCGGTGTTGTAGTGCACACCCGGACAATCATTTGCACATTGTTGACCATAATTTACTCGCAAACAGCGAGTAAATATTGACGACTCTGCTATAATACTGTTTACCTCCGCTTAAAATCATCCAGACCGAAAGCTGGACCGCGGCCTTACAAAAAACGCGGAAGTAATGCGTGCATATAGCCCATTACGAACACCTGACCTGCAGTGCAGCAGAATTCAGAGGTAAGCGTGTTTTTAGATGCTTTAATGTTTTATTTACCCCCCGATTTTGTTTTACACACAGTGTATCTTAAACGTGACTTTTGAGGTGTAGTGTTTCGAATTTTAAAGCATTTAAAACTTTCCAATTTGGTTTTTAGTCTTGTTTGCGCTCCGGTGACGCGCAGCTAACCTCGAGGTAATGTCACATGTTTGACGTTAGTCTCAAGCGTTTTTATGGCAAATTCAAGAGCAATAAACTCCAAACACAGTTTAAAGTTACTGAGCAACGTTATAAAACAATATCCTTTTATACGCTGTATCATTAGTGTTATTATTACAAAGTGAACTGCTGTCGTTTCACTGTTGTTGTTGTTTTTGCTTTTAGACATGTAACTTACTCCAGAGACGCACTAACTTGCACAGCATTGAATGGAAAAGGCTTTGTCCATGTAAGTTTACTTTACCTTTAACAGCTATCTGTTAAATCTTATTGGTGCTTTGGCTGGTAATATTCTCTTTCTAATCTGTTTGTTTATTGATTGTTAGGCTATGTTGTGATATTAGCCTACATTGTTATATTGATATTATTATTGTGAAATCATGTTGTGATGTTATACTATGTGACAGTATTGGGGAACAAATATGTATTTAGTGAGAAATTAATGCTTAAATTACACTTTGTATAGTAGCAGATAAGAGGTGTAATGGGTTTTAACTTTCTGGGTTTTCTGGAAGGTCCAGTTGAGGGACATCAAGAACACGCAGATGGCCTAAACCTGTGTCAGCCTGGACAGAATGCAGTTCTGCTACTCCACGACAAGGCTTTTGTATGGATGTCTGACTACTACTGTGTTCTCTAAAGGTATTACTGGAGCAAAACAACAGCACCTGTTACAGTGAAATTTATATTCATAAAAATAGTGATACATGTGTAGCAGGTCCAGTACATGTGATATCATTGAGAAGTTGTTTTTATTAAATGTCATTAAAACAAATAAATAAACATGCTATTTAAATAAATCTAAATATTAAAAACTTGAGGATTAAGATGAGAAATGAAATGAATCATCTGTCTTGCGAAAAGGGTCTACTTAAGAATTCTGGTGTTTTCCAACTGAAAGGGATAGTTCACCCAAGAATGAAAATTTACTCACATTTTACTCCCCAAATGGTTTAAAACCATTATGAGTTTATTTTGTTGAACACAAAAGAGGCTATTCTGAAAAAAAACTAAAAACCTGTAAACATTGATAGTAGAAAAAAATACTATAGAAGTCAATGGTTATAGATTTGCAGCTTTCTTCAAAATATCTTCTTTTGTGTTCAACGTAGTCAGTAAATGACGACAGAATACAAATTTTAAACTATCCCTTTAATTCTCTGTTTATTGAGTGTGGCGATTATTATAAGACAAATTTGGATTCAATAAAAAATAAATATTTGAATTTCACTTTGTATAATAGCAGATACCAACTTAGTTGTAACCTCGTATTTCATTTATTGCAGGTTTTCTGGAAGCTCCATTTGAGGGCATCAAGGACATAGTGATGGCCTAAACCAGTGTCAGCCTAAACAGACAGAAAGACATCTATTGCAGTTCTGCTACACAAGACCAAACTCTCTGCTTTTGTATGGATGTCTGACTAGTACGGTGTTCTCTAAAGGTATAACTGGAGCAAAACAACAGCATCCGTTACAGTGAAATTTGTGTTCATAAAAGATAGTGATATATGTGTAACAGGTCCAGTACATTTGTCATAAAGGTTAAATCACAGTAAGTACTGTAAAAATAACTTGTTTGCCTTTGCCACAACAGGTCATGGTGTGTGCTTACTGCTCGTGGTAAACACACATGCTGATCTGATGCGGGAGAGATATACGCAAACACATTTGTATTTACTGTTTTGTTTTGCCTCACTAAAGTGTTGTTGGAGCTTGGTAGGTTCACAGTTGAAATCACTGAAGTCACATGGAACGTTTTGACAATGTGTTTTGTGCCTTATCTTGACAATGACCATCTTGGGACCAATGCTGTCTGTAGAGGATGAGGAGCATTTAATCTAAAATATTTTAGTTTGTGTTCTGAAGATTAACAGGTCTCTGGGATGACACAAGTAATTAATAACAGAACCTATATGAACACTTAATGTGACATGTAATAGTGAAATAGTGGTCCTACATTCACAAATGTGAGCCATTATTATAAGACCCATGTGAACATGCAATTTTTATGATACTACTAATAATAATGGAATAACAAATTGCTTTTACTGTTGTGTTTGTGAGAGAGAATCAAACTATATATTCTACACATTTTCTTGATGATTTACTGAAATATTTGTCTACATGTTCCACTGTTACAGGTGCTCAGTTTTGCTGCAGTAATGCTAAACACAATAGATGTACTTTATGCAAAAAAACAACAACAAAAAACTACTAAATATTTAGCATGCAGACCTGCAAAGTGAAGGAGTAATGTCAGGTTTAGATTATAGCTTGAGTTTTCACTATTGTGAAAGTGAAGCCATTCATTCACAATGAATTGGAATAGCAAACCTCATTATTGATTTTGTAGGAAACTCACCTGGTGTTTGAGAAATAAATATGTATTTAAGTGCTAGACTGATATAGATGTTTTAGTGTTTTACACTTGATTCTTTGTCCCAAGTGCCATCTTTTACCTCAAGTGTTTCTCTCAACCTATAAAACCTCAAACAGATGTAATGTATTTCACTTGTGATTCTTAGTTGTGAGTGATGTTTTTTATTTTATTTTTTACTGCAGCCACTTTAAAAATGGGTATTTTGTAAACTTTGTAAACGGAATTGTATTTTGGAGACTGTGATGGTTGAAGCGTAGTTTAGTTACTTAGTTTAATTTAGTTAGTATCTGTCTTTCTGAAGACGGTAACACTTTACAATAAGGTTGTATTTGTAAGTGTTAATGTATTTACTAACATGAACAAAGAACAATAAAGCATCTTTCATATAAAGAAAGTACAGTTCATGTCAGCTCAGTGCATTGATGTTAACAAGCATACATTTTGATTTTAATAGCATCGGGACATATTTCAATTAATTAAATGATTAATAAATGCTGTACAAGTATTTGTTCTTTGTTCATGTTAGTAAACTTTAACTTTAATTCATGAAACCTAATTAAAAAGTGACTAATTGTATGCCTTTTTCTGTATTTGAGTGTACAGCATGTATAGTAACCTGCATGGTTTTAATGAACTATGTATGCTGTAAATGTTGCTGTATATTTAGAATAATTGAAACAATGAGGTGTGTATTAAATAAATTGATACACAGACTAAGTTGTGTATTTGTGTCGTGTATTTTTTATTAGTAAAAATTTGTTTGCTATATTTATGGACTTTGCGTTGTATGTAATTTCTATTTAACTTACGTTGAAATGTATGACGGTGAAACAACGTCACGGTATCAACGTTGATCCAATTTGCACAATCGAAAGGTAATTCAACCTTTATTCAACGTCTACAAAACGACCACAATTCACCCATGAAGAAGGTAAGAGTGAAACAACGTTGTGATTTCAACGGTGAATCACCGTCGGTGGTCCGACGGTGAAACAACGTCACTATATAAACGTTGATCCAATTTGCAAAATCGAAAGGTAATTCAACGTTGATCCAACCATAGACCTGACGTTGATTCAACGTTGAATCACCGGCTGGGATATAAATAAACTTGCCTTGCCTTGCCTTGCCTTACCACTGAACCACCAATGCTGATATGCTCAAACATCTGTCCTAGTGGGGTGTGATTGCTGCAAGGCTGTTACCCGGAGCTGGAAGATTAACTACACAAAACAGTAATTGCATTGGCCGGAAATCGGACCCAGGTCTCCTGTGTGTGAGGCGAGAATTCTACCACTGAACCACCAATGCTGATATGCTCATACTGCTCTCCTAGTAGGGTGTGATTGCTGCAAGGCTGTTACCCAGAGCTGGAAGAGTAGCAACACAAAACAGGATTTGCAGTGGCCAGGAATCAGACCCGGGTGTCCCGCATGGCAGGCGAGAATTCTACCAGTGAACCACCACTGCTGATATGCTCATACTGCTCTCCTAGTGGGGTGTGATTGCTGCAAGGCTGTTACCCAGAGCTGGAAGAGAAGCAACACAAAAAGGGAACTGGGTTGGCCGGGAATCGGACCCAGGTCTCCTGTGTGGGAGGCGAGAATTCTATCACTAAACCACCAATGCTTATATGCTCATACTGCTGTCCTAGTGGGGTGTGATTGCTGCAAGGCTGTTACCCAGAGCTGTAAGCGTAGCAACACAAAAGATGATTTGCATTGGCCGGGAATCGGACCTGGGTCTCCCGCGTGGCAGGCGAGAATTCTACCACTGAACCACCAACGCTGTTATGCTTCATGCAACTGTCCTAGTGGGGTGTGATTGCTGCAAGGCTGTTACCCAGAGCTGGAAGAGTTGCAATACAAAACAGGGTTTGCGTTGGCCAGGAACCAGACCAGGGTTTCCCACGTGGCAGGCGAGAATTCTACCACTGAACCACCAATGCTGATATGCTCACACTGCTCTCCTAGTAGGGTGTGATTGCTGCAAGGCTGTTACCCAGAGCTGAAAGAGTAGCAACACAAAACAGTATTTGCATTGGCCAGGAATCGGACCCAGGTCTCCCGCGTGGCAGGCGAGAATTCTACCAGTGAACCACCACTGCTGATATGCTCATACTGCTGTCCTAGTTGGGTGTGATTGCTGCAAGGCTGTTACCCAGAGCTGTAAGAGTAGCAACACAAAAGAGGATTTGCATTGCCCGGGAATCGAAACCGGGTCTCCCGCGTGGCAGGCGAGAATTCTACCACTGAACAAACAATGCTCATATGCTTATATTGCTGCCCTAGTGGGGTGTGACCTCTGCAAGGCTGTTACCCAGAGCTGGAAGAGTAGCAACAAAAAACAGGAATTGAATTGGCCGGAAAACGTACCTCCCACGTCACTAATGGGATTTTTACAACTGAACCACCAACGCTGATATGCTAATACTGCTCTCTTAGTGGGTTGTGATTGCTACTCACTAGGGGCTGTTACCCAGAGCTGAAGGAGATTAGCAACACAGAAAAGGAATTGCATTGGCCAGGAATCGGACCCGGGTCTCCCGTGTGGGAGGCGAGAATTCTACCACTTAACCACCAATGCTGATATGCTTATATTGCTGCCCTAGTGGGGTGTGACTGCTGCAAGGCTGTTACCCAGAGCTGGAAGAGTAGCAACACAAAACAGGATTTGCATTGGCTGGGAATCGCACACAGGTCTCCAGCATGGCAGGCGAGAATTCTACCACTGAACCACCAATGCTGATATGCTCATACTACTGTCCTAGTGGGGTGTGATTGCTGCAAGGCTGTTACCCAGAGCTGGAAGAGTAGCAACACAAAAAGGGAACTGCGTTGGCCGGGAATCGGACCCAGGTCTCCTGTGCGGGAGGCGAGAATTCTACCACTAAACGGCCAATGCTGATATGCTCATACTGCTCTCCTAGTAGGGTGTGATTGCTGCAAGGCTGTTACCCAGAGCTGGAAGAGTAGCAACACAAAAAGGGAACTGCGTTGGCCGGGAATCGGACCCAGGTCTCCTGTGTGGGAGGCGAGAATTCTACCACTGAACCACCAATGCTGATATGCCTATACAACTGTCCTAGTGGGGTGTGATTGCTGCAAGGCTGTTACCCAGAGCTGTAAGAGTAGCAACACAAAAGAGGATTTGCATTGGCCGGGAATCGGACGAGGGTCTCCCACGTGGCAGGTGAGAATTCTACCACTGAACCACCAATGCTGATATGCTCATACTGCTGTCCTAGTTGGGTGTGATTGCTGCAAGGCTGTTACCCAGAGCTGGAAGAGTAGCAACACAAAAAAGAAATTGCATTGGCTGGGAATCGGACCCAGGTTTACCGCGTGGCAGGCAAGAAGTCTACCAGTGAACCACCACTGCTGATATGCTCATTCTGCTCTCCTAGTGGGGTGTGATTGCTGCAAGGCTGTTACCCAGAGCTGAAGGAGAAGCAACACAAAAAGGGAACTGCGTCGGCCGGGAATCAGACCCGGGTCTCCCGAGTGGCAGGCGAGAATTCTACCACTGAACCACCATTGCTGATATGCCTATACAACTGTCCTAGTGGGGTGTGATTGCTGCAAAGCTGTTACCCAGAGCTGGAAGAGTAGCAACACAAAACAGGGTTTGCATTGGCCAGGAAACAGACCAGGAACTCCCACGTGGCAGGCGAGAATTCTACCACTGAACCACCAATGCTGATATGCTCATACTGCTCTCCTAGTAGGGTGTGATTGCTGCAAGGCTGTTACCCAGAGCTGGAAGAGTAGCAACACAAAAAGGGAACTGCGTTGGCCGGGAATCGGACCCAGGTCTCCTGTGTGGGAGGCGAGAATTCTACCACTAAACCACCAATGCTGATATGCTCATACTGCTGTCCTAGTGGGGTGTGATTGCAGCAAGGCTGTTACCCAGAGCTGTAAGAGTAGCAACACAAAAGAGGATTTGCATTGGCCGGGAATCGGACCCGGGTCTCCCACGTGGCAGGCGAGAATTCTACCACTGAACCACCATTGCTGATATGCTTATACAACTGTCCTAGTGGGGTGTGATTGCTGCAAGGCTGTTACCCAGAGCTGGAAGAGTAGCAACACAAAACTGGGTTTGCATTGGCCAGGAACCGGACCAGGGTCCCCCAAGTGGGAGGCGAGAATTCTACCAGTGAACCACCAATGCTGATATACTTATACAGCTGTCTTAGTGGGGTGTGATTGCTGCAAGGCTGTTACCCAGAGCTGGAAGAGTAGCAACACAAAACAGGGTTTGCATTGGCCAGGAACTGGACCAGGGTCTCCCACGTGGCAGGCGAGAATTCTACCACTGAACCATTAATGCTGATATGCTCATGCTGCTGTCCTAGTGGGTTGTGATTGCTGCAAGGCTGTTACCCAGAGCTGGAAGAGTAGTAACACAAAAAGAAATTGCGTTGACCGGGAATCGGACCCGGGTCTACCGCATGGCAGGCAAGAAGTCTACCACTGAACCACCAATGCTGACATGCTCATACTGCTCTCCTAGTGGGGTGTGATTGCTGCAAGGCTGTTACCCAGAGCTGGAAGAGAAGCAACACAAAAAGGGAATTGCGTTGGCCGGAAATCGGACCCAGGTCTCCTGTGTGGAAGGCGAGAATTCTACCACTAAACCACCACTGCTGATATGCTCATACTGCTCTCCTAGTGGGGTGTGATTGCTGCAAGGCTGTTACCCAGAGCTGGAAGAGAAGCAACACAAAAAGGAAACTGCGTTGGCCGGGAATCGGACCCAGGTCTTCTGTGTGGGAGGCGAGAATTCTACCACTAAACCACCAATGCTGATATGCTCATACTGCTGTCCTAGTGGGGTGTGATTGCTGCAAGGCTGTTACCCTGAGCTGGAAGAGTAGCAATACAAAACAGGGTTTGCATTGGCCAGGAACCAGACCAGGGTCTCCCACGTGGTAGGCGAGAATTCTACCACTGAACCACCAACGCTGATATGCTTATACTGCTCTCCTAGTAGGGTGTGATTGCTGCAAGGCTGTTACCCAGCGCTGGAAGAGTAGCAACACAAAACAGGAATTGCATTGGCTGGGAATAGGACCCGGGTCTCCCGCGTGGGAGGCGAGAATTCTACCACTGAACCACCAATGCTGATATGCACATACTACTGTCCTAGTGGGGTGTGATTGCTGCAAGGCTGTTACACAGAGCTGGAAGAGTAGCAACACAAAACAGAATTTGCATTTGCCGGGAATCGGACCCGGGTCTCCCGCGTGGCAGGTGAGAATTCTACCAGTGAACCACCAATGCTGGTATGCGCATACTGCTGTACTAGTTGGGTCTGATTGCTGCAAGGCTGTTACCCAGAGCTGAAAGAGTAACAACACAAAACAGGAATTGCATTGGCCGGGAATCGGACCCGGGTCTCCAGCGTGACAGGCGAGAATTCCACCACTGAACCACCAATGATGACCCATGCTGTTCTTTGCTTTTATGCTTTGTGGGTCCTAGGAGACAGCTCAAACTAGTCAAGCATGTCAGGTTGGCCGAGTGGACTAAGGCTCTGAGTTCAGGACGTAGTCTCTCCTGGAGGCGTGGGTTCAAGTACCACATCTGACAAACCAAATTTTTGGCTACGCGTTCAGGCTCAGTTCTTTAACTCTTTGGCGCCATGTCCGAGTGATACAGTAACACTGACAAAGCACAGCATCAATCTCTTTGAGCCAAAGTTCATGCACCGTAGCAGTGTCCCTGGCAGACTTAATGGGAACTTTAGACTGAAGGTTTTAAGGCGTTTCCGATCAAGGTATTGTCCACAAAAACTCGAAGATGCATATGAAAAAAAAACAATGGACGAAGACTTTAATGCAAGTGAACCGAAAGGGGATCAAAAGAACTATCTTGGAATGCCATGTAGTGGAATGTTCTGGGATGCCATTGATTTTTAAGGCAATGGGATTCGCAGGACTTTTCGTCAAATCCTCGCACAACGTTAATTCATGACATTTGACAGATCCATGCCGAACGTCAAGCGACAATGTGATAGGAATGGAGGCATCTTACCATCATTGCTTCAGACTCAGGAAATGTTCTTGGAACTTCACGCCGCCAGGCCTCCAGAGGAGCTGTAGCTTTTTTCGCCCTGGGGAAGCATGATCCACACGGAAGGGGATAAAAAATGCCACCCAGTCATCTAAGCGCTTCCATGTGCCAAAAGTTAGCACGCTGCCCCATGTGAGGCTCGATCTCACGACCTTCAGAATATGAGACTGACGCGCTGCCTACTGCGTCAACGAGGCAGACTGCTAGACCTGGGCAAACTGTGAAACACCAGCTTCCATGTCACGGTGCTGCGGTCTGGCTTCTAGGAGACAGCTCATACCAGTCAAGCATGTCAGGATGGCAGAGCGGTCTGAAGCGCTGTGTTCAAGCTGGGGAAAAATTGTCCAACAAAGAAGGGCAAGAAGGGAAGAAAGGTGGGAAGAGAAAAAGGGAAGAAGAGGGGGAAAATATGAAGAAAAGAAAGGGTGAATTCTAAGCTTCCCAGACACGCCTTCCCTGCACCTGCTTTACGTCATGCATAGTGATACTGTTCTGTGTTAAAACAACGCAATTTGAGTTACATTGATTTCTATTGCAGGTGCTCACCAAGACCGGGGTTCGAATCCAGTTAAAGACGCTTTATTGTTATTGGTTTATTATTACTCAATAAACTAACTGTTTGAATGTGTAATGCTCCAAGGTAAATAAAATATGTCTAAGCACTTTATTCTTGTGTTTTTTGACATTATTTCATGAAAAATAAAGCATACCAACTTGAATGTGTCATTATTTAGTAGTTGTTGTAGCATTATGCTTATGGTTATTATTGTTTTGTATTTTAATGTACAAATGATCTATAGAAATGTCATAGAGTATATAGTGAACACACACACACACATAAACATATACATATATATATATATATATATATATATATATATATGTGTGTGTGTGTGTGTGTGTGTGTGTGACTAGTGTGTATAGTGTATTTGGAATTAAAAGTCAAGTAGTCAGTTATTTATATATGCATTATTTATCTAACAATTGTCAACAGAACAGTAATGAATATAGAGTAGAAAATGTAAAAATAATAAATTAGTTATTAATAATACAGTATTAACAATATAAATAAACAATGTTAATAAAACAGAACATAATACAAACAGAAACCGACACAAAGTGGACTTAAAAGTCAAGGACATTTATTAATCCAATATTTATTTAACAATGGTCAATGTGAGGGACCGCGCCAGCACGTACAGTAAGGGGCATACAAAAAAGAAGATTTTCAAAAATAATTATTTTTAATAAAGTCAAAAAGGTTCACAAAAAGTTCAAATATAAATTAATTAAATAATTAAATCAATTGAAAGAACAAAAAACTAAACAAGGAAAACAAACTGAGTTCAAACCAAACAAATCATGTCTAAACCAAAAACAGAACTCCATGAAATGACAAGACAGACCACATTTATAGCACAGGGACTAGTCCACATTAAACAAGAAGGGGGAGACAAAAACATACAATTTACAAATACAATAAACTAAGCCAAACATTTAAATACAAATCTAAATAAAAGTTAAAGAAATTATAAATAAGGCAAAACTAAATATAAATCTGAATAAACAAACATTGCAAATCATTATTGAACCTAAACTAAACATGAGCTCTCCCTCCAAGCCATTAAGCCAATGGTATCGGCAGGCGGAACCAAAAGACGGCCTCTTGCGGCACGTCGGACCTTTACTTGGGCGGACCACACCCGGAAACTCTGTTCCTCGTCAGCACTGCAGCACGGTAACTTAAACTCAAAAGAAAACTAAATTAACAAAACATACAGTACAGATAACCGATTTTGTGTGCACCCAAAATAGTAATAAATGTACTGTGGAAAATAAAGAAAGGTAATGAGAAACTGAAAGTGTATGAGTCTTATTTAAATCAGATATGAATGAAAAGAAAATGTATAAACACAATAACTGAACTGTGACCAATAAATAATCTTAAATAAATAAGTATAACGTGTGTGTGTGTGTGTGTATGTGTGCGTGCATGCCTCACTCTCAATGTGTGGCCACCACACTGGCCATCACAGTCAACAAAACAGTAATGAACATGGAATAAAAAATCTTAAAAATTAAATGTTAAATATTAACAGAATAAATACAAAATTAACAAATTAAATAAAATGTTAAATAAATTTAGAAACCGAAACAATAAGTGAAATAGAATAAATTTAACTATTATGGTTGTAACCTGTATACACTTTATACATACACACACATATAAATAATAAATAAGTTAAATAAAATGTCAACAAAATAAATAAACTATTTAAATAAAAAGTGCAATAAAACAGAATCAAACAAGGTAATTAAAGAACTATTATGGTTATAAACTGTATAAACTATAGACATACACATAAATAATAAACAGTTAAATAAAATGTTAACAAAATTAATTATTTTTATAAAATGTGCAATAAAATAGAAACCAACAAGTGAAACAGTATAAATTGAAGAACTATTATGGTTGTAAACTTTATACACTCTGTACACACACACATATATAAATAATAAATTAAATAAAATGTTAACAAAATAAATACACTATTTAAATAAAATGCGCAATAAAATAGAAACCAACAACAAGTGAAATACAATAAACTGTAGAACTATTATGGTTGTAAACTATATAAATACACACACATATATAAATAATAAATAAGTTAAAAAAAATGTTGACAAAATAAATTATTAAAAAGTAAAATGTGCAAAAAAAACAAGTGAAATAGAATAAATTGAATTATTATGGTTATAAACTGTAAACACTATACACACACACACACACACACAAACACACATAAATAATATAAAAGTTAAATAAAATGTCAACAAAATAAATACACTATTTAAAGAAAATGTGAAATAAAAATATAAACTAACAGCAAGTGAAATTGAATAAACTGAAGAACTATTACACTATATACACACACAAACAAACAAACACATTATTTTGGGTTGGTCCTTTTCATTTCCTCTAGCCACTCTTCTTTAGTTAAAGTTTCAGTCTGTGGGCAGTACACCCTGTACGGAACAAAATCAATGCCAAATGTCTTGAATTAAAAAGCTTGTTGAATATCACAAACTGAAATAAAATAATACAACGTATTAACAAGTTCTTGCATTTTAATGACTTGAATTCCATGGTTTGTATTTTTAGGTCCTGAAATTTAACATATCTGTTTATTTAAGCTGTGAATATTTCAACGAAACATATTTCAAACACGTTTTCATACTTAAAAATTCAATAATTCATATTCAAATTTCAGAATTCACTTACAAAATAATCAATACCCTTTAAAAATACGATGTATAATATTCAAAAGGTCATTTTCAGTTCATTTTATTTCAGTTCTAATATTCGCTTCCATAAATTCAGTGGATCAAATTCGACTGATAAAATTCAACATTACATCCGGGAACTGCAGGAGAAGCAATAGATTGCAGAGTGAAGATCGCCAGCTGCTCTAGCTTTCACCAGCAGGTGGAGATGGAATAATGTAAGATTTTTAACCCAGTAAACAGGCGAGAAAAGGCTAATAAAGGAACAAAAGTAGTATTTAATATTAATATCAATGCCTTGGACATTATAAATGATAAAAAGTATAAGTAAAATGAGTAAATGAGGTTTTAGTCATCTATATTTGCCCTTATGTAACGGAAGCCAGCTGGTGATCGCGTAAAGCTCACTCCTCGGATCAGGCCCGGATTGGCTAATCGGGAGGACCGGGAGAATTCCCGGTGAGCCGGTCCGTTTTTTGGCCACGAGGGCCGGTGTCCCTAGTTCCAGAATCTGTTGCTCTCAGCAGTCACACTTTTTAAAAATAATTTATTTATTTACTTGACCACAGCCTTCTTATTCATTATTTTACCGCAGCTCTGCTCTTTTTATCTATTTTCTCGTAGCCTCGTGCTGATGATATAACTAGATAAGTCACCGTTCAACATACAGCTGTTCTGGTACAGTGTGTAGTTCGTTAAATTATGACGCGGCCAACCTGGGTTCGATGCTTGTCTGAATAACAGTTTTTTTTTTTTTTTTTTCATTTTTATTGTTAAGACATAATACTGTAAGGGTTGTTGAACATTTGAAGTTCTAAAAGAGCTGTTTTCTCAAAAAAAGACGTGATAGTCTAATTAGAAACTGAATTGGAAATAACCTTATTTTAATATAGTCAGTGGTGAACTGAGGTGGGCCGGTCTGAGGCTTGAAACTCCAGGGCTGAAAAGAGTCCCACTCCGGCTCTGCCTCGGATCCAGCCAGGGACAGACGTTGTTCTGCAATCTTATCGGAGCTTGTCTCCCATGCCGGCTCGCTCCCTGCTCGGACCGGTGCGGTTACTTGCACATAAACCGTCTTTTGATGAATATGATGTTACACATTGTCTATCTTTATTGACTCTTTCTTCCATAGACGCGAAGTATTATATTGACAGCTAAAGAATATAAAAGTAAGAGAAACAGGAGAGGAAATATTATAATAATAATAGAAAATAGATAAACATTGACAGGGCTAAGAACAATTACGAACAAAGATATTCAAAACCAGAGAGATTTTATGAGAGTGTCACAAAACCATACCACCCTGTGCATGTGTAATAGTGGTACGTTCCAGGAAGTGTTTGGCTGCAGTTGGTGAGAGAGGCTCACCAGATTTTCTTTGTTTATTTTTGGTTTTGTCTTAAATACATTTTTGTTAAACTTTTTTGTTTGTTTAGTTTGTCCTCCTAGCAGCGTGAGCTGTTCGGGAGGAGTGTTTTTTATTTAGTTTTTTTTTTTTTTGCAATGAACGGATCTACGGTGACAGACCTGGCAATGGCGGACGGAGTTGAGAAGGCAAATGACAATGGACTGGACAGACGACAACGAGAAACAAACCAATCGAAGAAGGAAGCAAGGAAAAGGATTTATCTAAAAGAAGCAACGGTAACAGTGGACATAGGACAAGCAACCGAGGTGAGAGCAATGGATGTAATTAAAGCAGTGACGGAGAGGATTGGGGATGGAAAGATTTTGGCCGTAAGACCAAAACACAACAAGGAATATGAAGTAACACTTGAAAGAGAGGAAGATGCTGATGAGTTAACGGACGAATTGACTATTAAAGGGATAAACTGTGCAGTTAAGAGGCTACAAAACCGTGATTATGTTGTCTCCTTCATGCATCTGCCTGTCTATGTTGCTGATAAAGATATTTTAGAAAAATTGGATCATTGGGGAGTTTGTCCCATTTCAAAAATTAAAAGAAGGTTTTATCCGGGCACAAATATTGAAGATGGGACGAGGTTTGTGAAAACCAGATTCCCCAAAGAAGTGGCGTCCCTCCCGTACAGCACAAGAATAGAGACAGCAGAAGGTCCACAATACTTCAGGGTGATGCACAGTCATCAGGTGAAAACGTGCAGGCTGTGCATGAGCCCAGATCATGTGGTAAAAGACTGTCCTGATTTTAGGTGCTATAAGTGCGAGGAAAGGGGGCACTTTGCAAAGTTTTGCACTGCTGTGAAGTGCCCGGATTGTAATAAGGTTCTAAATAAATGTGAATGTTGGATGGGGGAAGAGGAGGAGGAGATAGAGCAGCAGGTAGGCAGGCAGATGTATGAAGGAGACAATATCCAGTCAGAGGACAAAACAACAACACAAGAAAAAAGAACAGAATCTGAAAGTGAAAAACTACAAGAGAATGAGACTAATGGAATAGACAGAGTCACGGAACAGGAAGGGACAACATGGACACAAATGGATATGACTGACAGTTTAAAGAGTGTTTTGGAAGCAGCAGAATTGAGCGATTCGAATAATAAAGACTTGAATCAAGGACAACAGGAAGACACATTTTGGACACAAATGGACATCACAGACAGTTTTCAAAAGGCATTGAACACAGAGGAGACAAAAGGCCAAAGTAATGACGAGCAAGCCGATTTAGAGGGACATTTACAAAAGGATGGAAACAAAGAGACACAGGGGAAATCATCAAAAAGGAGAAGATCGTTAAAGATAAAACCTAATTTAGAGACTGCAAGAAAAAAAACTGCTAAAAGATGAAGAAATTGAATGCGCAAATAAGTATGAGCTGCTAAAGGGCTTGGAAGATATGGACTGAGATGATGTTTTTTATGAATGTTTTTATGTCTTTTATGAATGTTTTTATATTTTTTATGGTTTTAGGAATTGTGTCTTTTAATGCAAGAGGGCTTTTAGACATCAGGAAATTTGAAAAAGTGAAAGAAATGTGTAAACGAGAAGATGTGATTTTACTACAAGAGACAAACTGGAGGGAAGAATGTATGAACGAAATAAGAAAAAGGTGGAGTGGGGAAATGTTATACAATAATGGGGATGGGAGGCTAGGGAGAGGAGTTGCAATTTTATTAAAAGAAAACAGTGGGGTTTTATGTAAAACAATCTATAATGACAAAGAGGGAAAGTGTATGATATGTGAAATGGAGTATGAAAAGAAAAAAGTAATTATGGTGAATGTTCACGCCCCAACAGAGGAGAACAAAAAGAAAGAGTATTTTAATGTACTTAGAGATTATTTAAAGAAACACGAAATAGTTATTATCATGGGTGATTTTAACACTGTTTTTAGTAAATTAGAAATGGCTGAGGGAATGGTTTTTAAAACGGATAAGGGGAGAAAAGAACTGAAAATATTGATGGAGGAAATGAATTTAATTGATGTGTGGAGAGAAAGGAATGAACAGACAAAAGAGTACTCAAGAAGACAGATAGTGGGGAATTTTTGTTGTCAAACAAGAATAGATTTTATTTTATGCACAAGAAATGTTGAAGGGTTTATAAACAAGATTAAATATGAAGAAACAAGTCTGAGTGACCATAAGCCACTTTTTATGAATCTAGACTGGAGTAATGTGAAAAGAGGGCCAGGGGTATGGGTTTTAAACACAGCGGTTTTAAAGAATGAAGACTATGTTTTAAGTGTAAAGGAAATTATTCAAAAGGAAAAAGGGAATGAAATCTATAATGAGGACAAAAGAATGTGGTGGGAGAATGTGAAGTATTTAGTTAAAAAGTTTACGATAAAATATTGTAGACAATTACAAAATTGTAAAAAATATAAGGAAAAGGAGCTGAAAGAAAAACTAGAAAACGAATTGAAAAATGAGAATGGAAAAAATATACAAAAGATAAAAGAACTGCAAGAAAGATTGAAAGAAATGGAGGAGGAGAAATTTGAAGGTGCAAGATTAAGAAGTAAAGCAAAATTTACAGTAGAGGGGGAAAAGTGCACTAATTTTTTCTTTGATCTAGAGAAGAGAAGAGGGAAGTCAGAAATGATTAGAGAAATAAGGAGCAAAAATGGGAACGTAGTAGAACAACATGAGGAGATTTTGGAAGAAATAAGATCATATTATGAGAAATTGTTTTGCACAGAGGGAATAAAAGAAAAAGAAAAAGGGGAATTACTAAATCTAATAAAATCAAGAGTAGAAGAAGGGGAAAAAAGAGAATGTGACGAGGAGATAAGAGAAGAAGAAATAAAAAGAGCAATTAGTGGATTAAACAAAAAGAAAAGTCCAGGAATAGATGGGTTGGGAAGTGAATTTTATATTGTTTTTGAAGATATTTTATCTAGTATTTTAAAGGAAGTATATGATGAGATTTTTGAGAATGGTGAGATAAATAAAAGAATGGGGATGGGCTTAATGAAGGTGATATACAAAGGAAAGGGGGATAAAGTAGATTTAAAAAACTATAGACCTATAAC
>NC_141024.2:44732500-44742500 GCF_052040795.2 Danio rerio | reverse complement strand
GCAGCTGATTTAAATAGCCAACGCTTGACAGCCTCTTTCGCTTATGGCCATACCACCCTGTGCATGTGTGATAGTGGTACATTCCAGGAAGTGTTTGGCTGCAGTTGGTGAGAGAGGCTCACCAGATTTTCTTTGTTTATTTTTGTTTTTGTCTTAAATACATTTTTGCTAAACTTTTTTTGTTTGTTTAGTTTGTCCTCCCAGCAGCGTGAGCTGTTCGGGAGGAGTGTTTTTTATTTAGTTTTTTTTGCAATGGACGGATCTACGGTGACAGACCTGGCAATGGCGGACGGAGTTGAGAAGGCAAATGACAATGGACATGACAGACGACAACGAGAAACAAACCAATCGGAGAAGGAAGCAAGGAAAAGGATTTATCTAAAAGAAGCAACTGTAACAGTGGACATAGGACAAGCAACAGAGGTGAGAGCAATGGATGTAATTAAAGCAGTGACGGAGAGGATTGGGGATGGAAAGATTTTGGCTGTAAGACCAAAACACAACAAGGAATATGAAGTAACACTTGAAAGAGAGGAAGATGCTGATGAGTTAACGGACGAATTGACTATTAAAGGGATAAACTGTGCAGTTAAGAGGCTACAAAACCGTGATTATGTTGTCTCCTTCATGCATCTGCCTGTCTATGTTGCTGATAAAGATATTTTAGACAAATTGGATCATTGGGGAGTTTGTCCCATTTCAAAAATTAAAAGAAGGTTTTATCCGGGCACAAATATTGAAGATGGGACGAGGTTTGTGAAAACCAGATTCCCCAAAGAAGTGGCGTCCCTCCCGTACAGCACAAGAATAGAGACAGCAGAAGGTCCACAATACTTTAGGGTGATGCACAGTCATCAGGTGAAAACGTGCAGGCTGTGCATGAGCCCAGATCATGTGGTAAAAGACTGTCCTGATTTTAGGTGCTATAAGTGCGAGGAAAGGGGGCACTTTGCAAAGTTTTGCACTGCTGTGAAGTGCCCGGATTGTAATAAGGTTTTAAATAAATGTGAATGTTGGATGGGGGAAGAGGAGGAGGAGGTAGAGCAGCAGGTAGGCAGGCAGATGTATGAAGGAGACAATATCCAGTCAGAGGACAAAACAACAACACAAGAAAAAAGAACAGAATCTGAAAGTGAAAAACTACAAGAGAATGAGACTAATGGAATAGACAGAGTCACGGAACAGGAAGGGACAACATGGACACAAATGGATATGACTGACAGTTTAAAGAGTGTTTTGGAAGCAGCAGAATTGAGCGATTCGAATAATAAAGACTTAAATCAAGGACAACAGGAAGACACATTTTGGACACAAATGGACATGACAGACAGTTTTCAAAAGGCATTGGACACAGAGGAGACAAAAGGCCAAAGTATTGACGAGCAAGCCGATTTAGAGGGACATTTACAAAAGGATGGAAACAAAGAGACACTGGGGAAATCAGCAAAAAGGAGAAGATCGTTAAAGATAAAACCTAATTTAGAGACTGCAAGAAAAAAACTGCTAAAAGATGAAGAAATTGAATGCGCAAATAAGTATGAGTTGCTAAAGGGCTTGGAAGACATGGACTGAGATGATGTTTTTTTATGAATGTTTTTATGTCTTTTATGAATGTTTTTATATTTTTTATGGTTTTAGGAATTGTGTCTTTTAATGCAAGAGGGCTTTTAGACATCAGGAAATTTGAAAAAGTGAAAGAAATGTGTAAACGAGAAGATGTGATTTTACTACAAGAGACAAACTGGAGGGAATAATGTATGAACGAAATAAGAAAAAGGTGGAGTGGGGAAATGTTATACAATAATGGGGATGGGAGGCTAGGGAGAGGAGTTGCAATTTTATTAAAAGAAAACAGTGGGGTTTTATGTAAAACAATCTATAATGACAAAGAGGGGAAGTGTATGATATGTGAAATGGAGTATGAAAAGAAAAAAGTAATTATGGTGAATGTTCACGCCCCAACAGAGGAGAACAAAAAGAAAGAGTATTTTAATGTACTTAGAGATTATTTAAAGAAACACGAAATAGTTATTATCATGGGTGATTTTAACACTGTTTTTAGTAAATTAGAAATGGCTGAGGGAATGGTTTTTAAAACGGATAAGGGGAGAAAAGAACTAAAAATATTGATGGAGGAAATGAATTTAATTGATGTGTGGAGAGAAAGGAATGAACAGACAAAAGAGTACTCAAGAAGACAGATAGTGGGGAATTTTTGTTGTCAAACAAGAATAGATTTTATTTTATGCACAAGAAATGTTGAAGGGTTTATAAACAAGATTAAATATGAAGAAACAAGTTTGAGTGACCATAAGCCACTTTTTATGAAGCTAGACTGGAGTAATGTGAAAAGAGGGCCAGGGGCATGGGTTTTAAACACAGCGGTTTTAAAGAATGAAGACTATGTTTTAAGTGTAAAGGAAATTATTCAAAAGGAAAAAGGGAATGAAATCTATAATGAGGACAAAAGAATGTGGTGGGAGAATGTGAAGTATTTAGTTAAAAAGTTTACGATAAAATATTGTAGACAATTACAAAATTGTAAAAAATATAAGGAAAAGGAGCTGAAAGAAAAACTAGAAAACGAATTGAAAAATGAGAATGGAAAAAATATACAAAAGATTAAAGAACTGCAAGGAAGATTAAATGAAATGGAGGAGGAGAAATTTGAAGGTGCAAGATTAAGAAGTAAAGCAAAATTTACAGTAGAGGGGGAAAAGTGCACTAAATTTTTCTTTGATCTAGAGAAGAGAAGAGGGAAGTCAGAAATGATTAGAGAAATAAGGAGCAAAAATGGGAACGTAGTAGAACAACATGAGGAGATTTTGGAAGAAATAAGATCATATTATGAGAAATTGTTTTGCACAGAGGGAATAAAAGAAAAAGAAAAAGGGGAATTACTAAATCTAATAAAATCAAGAGTAGAAGAAGGGGAAAAAAGAGAATGTGACGAGGAGATAAGAGAAGAAGAAATAAAAAGAGCAATTAGTGGATTAAACAAAAAGAAAAGTCCAGGAATAGATGGGTTGGGAAGTGAATTTTATATTGTTTTTAAAGATATTTTATCTAGTATTTTAAAGGAAGTATATGATGAGATTTTTGAGAATGGTGAGATAAATAAAAGAATGGGGATGGGCTTAATGAAGGTGATATACAAAGGAAAGGGGGATAAAGTAGATTTAAAAAACTATAGACCTATAACAATGCTTAATACTGATTTGAAGATTTTAGCCAAAGTTTTGGCTAATAGACTAAAAGAAGTGATGCCAAGCATAATAAAAACAAACCAAGCATATAGTATAAAAGGACGAGACATTGCGGATACAACTATGAGTATTAAAGACACAATTAGATATATAAATGATAAGCAGAAAGATGGTTTTTTAATTAGTCTGGACTTCGAGAAAGCTTTTGATAGGGTGGAGCATGACTTTTTATTTGGAGTGTTAAAGAGTTTTGGTTTTGGGGAAAATTTTATAAAGTGGGTTCAGATTTTATATAGAGGAGCGTTAACAAGGATAAAATGCAATGGGTTTTTAACAGACTGTTTTAAGTTAACAAGGTCAATCAGACAGGGTTGTCCGTTATCTGCACTTTTATATGCTTTAGTTGCAGAACCACTGGGATTAGCTGTGAAGCACGAGGACAGAATAAAAGGAATAGAGGTAGAGGGGGGAGTGAATAAAATATTTCAATATGCTGACGATACCACATTAATACTACAAGATCTGGCAAGTGTAAAGCAAGCAATGGAAACAATACAACATTTTTGCAAGGGTTCAGGGGCTAAAATAAATGAGGATAAAACAGTATATTTGAGATTTGGGAGAACTGAGGCTTTATCTGGACATTTTACTTTTAAGGAAATGGATAAAATTAAAATTTTAGGCATTGTAATTGGGAAGGATGAAAAGAAAGCAGAAGTAACCATGTGGGAGGAAATTTTAGGAGGGATTGAACGGAGGCTGAGGTTTTGGAAATTAATGTCTTTAACTTTAAAGGGGAGGGTTTTAATTTTGAATGTTTTAATGGTTTCTAAATTATGGAATATTTTATATGTGTCATCAATGCCACTGTGGATGGAAAAAAGGCTGAAACAATGTTTTTTAGATTTTTTATGGGAAGGGAAACCTCCAAGAATAGCATATGCAACGTTAATTGGAGAAGTAGGCAAAGGGGGTCTAGGTTTAATAGACGTGGAGCAAAGAAAAAACAGTTTAAGAGTAAAAATGGTAAGGAAATATTTGGATGAAGACAATAAGGCAGCATGGAAAAGAACAATGGAATATTTTTTAAGTAAAAGTGGCAATTTTAATATGGGAGATAATATTTTATGCATGAGGATGAAAAAATTCATGACAGAGGGTCTACCAGATTTTTATAAAGAATTGATTGGAGCATGGGGGAAATTTTTAACTTGTGTACATTTTAACATACAAGGACGCGAGAACATTTTAAATCAGCCTTTATTCTTAAACAGTGGCATTCTTAATCAAGAGAAAGTGGTGTTTTTTAGGAAATGGTGGGAGGTGGGAATAACAAGAGTAAGGGATGTTTTATATGAATTTAAGGAAGGATTTTTACCGGTGCAGTATGTTATTGACGTAATGGATGAAGCGAAGGAGGATTTTAACAGACAAGACTTAATAAAGGAATACGACATAATCAAAAATGCCATACCTGCAGAATGGTTAACAAGAATAGAAAATATGGAAGAAAATAAACAAAGTAAAGATGTGATTGTAAAATTTGGCGAGAAATGGTGGAACTTGAAAGATAGTACTGTGAAAAAGATTTATGGGTTTTTTAGAGATGGGGTTTTTCAGAAACCGCGTGCAAATGAGTACTGGATACGGATGTTTAAAGATGTAAATGAAGACAACATATGGGCTAATATAAATGGCAAATTAGTACAGTCAAAAGTGGAGAATTTGGAATATTTGATCAGAAATAAAGCAGTTTTTACAGATATAATTTTAAACAAAATAGGGATGGAGGAAAGTGTCACATGTAAAGTATGTCAAGATGCAGATGAAGGATTCTTACACCTGTTTTTATATTGTAATGAGTTGAAAGATTTTAATGAGAAATGCAAAAGCATTATTTTAACTTTGAAAGGAGAAAGAGATGACGAACTTGAGTGGGAAAAGGTGTTGATGTTGGGAGTGAACAAAGAATGTAATAATGAAAAGCTCATAAATTTACTTGTGATGTTAATGAAAAGTGCAATATGGGAGAGAAGAGTTGCTGCAAAAAAGGAAAAAGCTGTATTAGATGTGTGGAATGTATTTAAGAGGAAGGTGGAGAAATATGTTGAATGTCTGTTTTATTATTTTAAGTTGGAGGACATGCAGGAGGCTTTTTATGAAGTTTTTACTCAAGAAGTTTCAAAGATTTTAAATGACACAGGAATGAAAATGCCTTTTTAAAAATGTGATTATACCCTTTAAGGAGTTCTACTTGCAACATTTTATATTTAAATTTTTAATTGTGAAGATATGATGTAATACGGACCTTTTTAATGTTTTGTCTGAAGTGAAATATGTATAAATAAGTGAATTGTATGAGTTTTGAACAGTATTAAAAAAAAAAAAAAAAAAAAAAAAAATGGAAATGCCCGATCTCATCTGAACTCGGAAGTAAAGCAGGGTCGGGCCTGGTTAGTACTTGGATGGGAGACCGCCTGGGAATACCAGGTGCTGTAAGCTTTTCGAAGTGCTTCATTTGGCAGCTGATTTAAATAGCCAACGCTTGACAGCCTCTTTCGCTTACGGCCATACCACCCTGGAAATGCCCGATCTCATCTGAACTCTGAAGTAAAGCAGGGTCGGGCCTGGTTAGTACTTGGATGGGAGACCGCCTGGGAATACCAGGTGCTGTAAGCTTTTCGAAGTGCTTCATTTGGCAGCTGATTTAAATAGCCAACGCTTGACAGTCTCTTTCGCTTACGGCCATACCATCCTGGAAATGCCCGATCTCATCTGAACTCGGAAGTAAAGCAGGGTCGGGCCTGGTTAGTACTTGGATGGGAGACCGCCTGGGAATACCAGGTGCTGTAAGCTTTTCGAAGTGCTTCATTTGGCAGCTGATTTAAATAGCCAACGCTTGACAGCCTCTTTCGCTTACGGCCATACCACCCTGGAAATGCCCGATCTCATCTGAACTCGGAAGTAAAGCAGGGTCGGGCCTGGTTAGTACTTGGATGGGAGACCGCCTGGGAATACCAGGTGCTGTAAGCTTTTCGAAGTGCTTCATTTGGCAGCTGATTTAAATAGCCAACGCTTGACAGCCTTTTTCGCTTACGGCCATACCACCCTGGAAATGCCCGATCTCATCTGAACTCGGAAGTAAAGCAGGGTCGGGCCTGGTTAGTACTTGGATGGGAGACCGCCTGGGAATACCAGGTGCTGTAAGCTTTTCGAAGTGCTTCATTTGGCAGCTGATTTAAATAGCCAACGCTTGACAGCCTCTTTCGCTTATGGCCATACCACCCTGTGCATGTGTGATAGTGGTACATTCCAGGAAGTGTTTGGCTGCAGTTGGTGAGAGAGGCTCACCAGATTTTCTTTGTTTATTTTTGTTTTTGTCTTAAATACATTTTTGCTAAACTTTTTTTGTTTGTTTAGTTTGTCCTCCCAGCAGCGTGAGCTGTTCGGGAGGAGTGTTTTTTATTTAGTTTTTTTTGCAATGGATGGATCTACGGTGACAGACCTGGCAATGGCGGACGGAGTTGAGAAGGCAAATGACAATGGACATGACAGACGACAACGAGAAACAAACCAATCGGAGAAGGAAGCAAGGAAAAGGATTTATCTAAAAGAAGCAACTGTAACAGTGGACATAGGACAAGCAACAGAGGTGAGAGCAATGGATGTAATTAAAGCAGTGACGGAGAGGATTGGGGATGGAAAGATTTTGGCTGTAAGACCAAAACACAACAAGGAATATGAAGTAACACTTGAAAGAGAGGAAGATGCTGATGAGTTAACGGACGAATTGACTATTAAAGGGATAAACTGTGCAGTTAAGAGGCTACAAAACCGTGATTATGTTGTCTCCTTCATGCATCTGCCTGTCTATGTTGCTGATAAAGATATTTTAGACAAATTGGATCATTGGGGAGTTTGTCCCATTTCAAAAATTAAAAGAAGGTTTTATCCGGGCACAAATATTGAAGATGGGACGAGGTTTGTGAAAACCAGATTCCCCAAAGAAGTGGCGTCCCTCCCGTACAGCACAAGAATAGAGACAGCAGAAGGTCCACAATACTTTAGGGTGATGCACAGTCATCAGGTGAAAACGTGCAGGCTGTGCATGAGCCCAGATCATGTGGTAAAAGACTGTCCTGATTTTAGGTGCTATAAGTGCGAGGAAAGGGGGCACTTTGCAAAGTTTTGCACTGCTGTGAAGTGCCCGGATTGTAATAAGGTTTTAAATAAATGTGAATGTTGGATGGGGGAAGAGGAGGAGGAGGTAGAGCAGCAGGTAGGCAGGCAGATGTATGAAGGAGACAATATCCAGTCAGAGGACAAAACAACAACACAAGAAAAAAGAACAGAATCTGAAAGTGAAAAACTACAAGAGAATGAGACTAATGGAATAGACAGAGTCACGGAACAGGAAGGGACAACATGGACACAAATGGATATGACTGACAGTTTAAAGAGTGTTTTGGAAGCAGCAGAATTGAGCGATTCGAATAATAAAGACTTAAATCAAGGACAACAGGAAGACACATTTTGGACACAAATGGACATGACAGACAGTTTTCAAAAGGCATTGGACACAGAGGAGACAAAAGGCCAAAGTATTGACGAGCAAGCCGATTTAGAGGGACATTTACAAAAGGATGGAAACAAAGAGACACTGGGGAAATCAGCAAAAAGGAGAAGATCGTTAAAGATAAAACCTAATTTAGAGACTGCAAGAAAAAAACTGCTAAAAGATGAAGAAATTGAATGCGCAAATAAGTATGAGTTGCTAAAGGGCTTGGAAGACATGGACTGAGATGATGTTTTTTTATGAATGTTTTTATGTCTTTTATGAATGTTTTTATATTTTTTATGGTTTTAGGAATTGTGTCTTTTAATGCAAGAGGGCTTTTAGACATCAGGAAATTTGAAAAAGTGAAAGAAATGTGTAAACGAGAAGATGTGATTTTACTACAAGAGACAAACTGGAGGGAATAATGTATGAACGAAATAAGAAAAAGGTGGAGTGGGGAAATGTTATACAATAATGGGGATGGGAGGCTAGGGAGAGGAGTTGCAATTTTATTAAAAGAAAACAGTGGGGTTTTATGTAAAACAATCTATAATGACAAAGAGGGGAAGTGTATGATATGTGAAATGGAGTATGAAAAGAAAAAAGTAATTATGGTGAATGTTCACGCCCCAACAGAGGAGAACAAAAAGAAAGAGTATTTTAATGTACTTAGAGATTATTTAAAGAAACACGAAATAGTTATTATCATGGGTGATTTTAACACTGTTTTTAGTAAATTAGAAATGGCTGAGGGAATGGTTTTTAAAACGGATAAGGGGAGAAAAGAACTAAAAATATTGATGGAGGAAATGAATTTAATTGATGTGTGGAGAGAAAGGAATGAACAGACAAAAGAGTACTCAAGAAGACAGATAGTGGGGAATTTTTGTTGTCAAACAAGAATAGATTTTATTTTATGCACAAGAAATGTTGAAGGGTTTATAAACAAGATTAAATATGAAGAAACAAGTTTGAGTGACCATAAGCCACTTTTTATGAAGCTAGACTGGAGTAATGTGAAAAGAGGGCCAGGGGCATGGGTTTTAAACACAGCGGTTTTAAAGAATGAAGACTATGTTTTAAGTGTAAAGGAAATTATTCAAAAGGAAAAAGGGAATGAAATCTATAATGAGGACAAAAGAATGTGGTGGGAGAATGTGAAGTATTTAGTTAAAAAGTTTACGATAAAATATTGTAGACAATTACAAAATTGTAAAAAATATAAGGAAAAGGAGCTGAAAGAAAAACTAGAAAACGAATTGAAAAATGAGAATGGAAAAAATATACAAAAGATTAAAGAACTGCAAGGAAGATTAAATGAAATGGAGGAGGAGAAATTTGAAGGTGCAAGATTAAGAAGTAAAGCAAAATTTACAGTAGAGGGGGAAAAGTGCACTAAATTTTTCTTTGATCTAGAGAAGAGAAGAGGGAAGTCAGAAATGATTAGAGAAATAAGGAGCAAAAATGGGAACGTAGTAGAACAACATGAGGAGATTTTGGAAGAAATAAGATCATATTATGAGAAATTGTTTTGCACAGAGGGAATAAAAGAAAAAGAAAAAGGGGAATTACTAAATCTAATAAAATCAAGAGTAGAAGAAGGGGAAAAAAGAGAATGTGACGAGGAGATAAGAGAAGAAGAAATAAAAAGAGCAATTAGTGGATTAAACAAAAAGAAAAGTCCAGGAATAGATGGGTTGGGAAGTGAATTTTATATTGTTTTTAAAGATATTTTATCTAGTATTTTAAAGGAAGTATATGATGAGATTTTTGAGAATGGTGAGATAAATAAAAGAATGGGGATGGGCTTAATGAAGGTGATATACAAAGGAAAGGGGGATAAAGTAGATTTAAAAAACTATAGACCTATAACAATGCTTAATACTGATTTGAAGATTTTAGCCAAAGTTTTGGCTAATAGACTAAAAGAAGTGATGCCAAGCATAATAAAAACAAACCAAGCATATAGTATAAAAGGACGAGACATTGCGGATACAACTATGAGTATTAAAGACACAATTAGATATATAAATGATAAGCAGAAAGATGGTTTTTTAATTAGTCTGGACTTCGAGAAAGCTTTTGATAGGGTGGAGCATGACTTTTTATTTGGAGTGTTAAAGAGTTTTGGTTTTGGGGAAAATTTTATAAAGTGGGTTCAGATTTTATATAGAGGAGCGTTAACAAGGATAAAATGCAATGGGTTTTTAACAGACTGTTTTAAGTTAACAAGGTC
>NC_141024.2:44720000-44722500 GCF_052040795.2 Danio rerio | reverse complement strand
CAAAACAGGAGAAGAAAAAAACACAGAAGAGAACAGAAATGAGCAAGAGGATAAAGAAATGGAACTGGGAGAAGGAGCAAACAAGGAAGAAGGAGAACCAAATAATAGACAATTTGCTGACGAACAATATGATGAGGACACTACAGAACTGAACATTGAAGAGAGACAGGAGAAAACAAGGACTGAGGACAATGAAATAAGAGCAATAAATGAGGTAAGAGGAATGGATTTTGAAAGGGGGAATTATGGACTGGAAAAAAAAGAAAAAGGAAAAAAGATAAAAGATTTAAAATCAAGATCTAAAAGTAGCTTAAACATTGAAATGGTTCTACAACGGCAAAAAATAAGAAGAGAAGAGATTAAAGAAAGAATGGAAAGGAAGAAATTTGAAAAGGGAGATGCAAGAAACATTTGTTTAAGTGACAGTGACTCAGAATGAATGGTGGTTATTGGTTTATCCAATAATTATACTAATGAGTAATGTATGTGTGGTATCATTGAATGTAAGAGGATTGTCCAAATGTGAAAAGTTTGAAAGATTAACGTGTTTAACAAAAAAGTGTGATATATTATGTTTACAAGAGACAAAGTGGGAAAATGAGATTAAAAATGAAATGAGAAAATTATGGAATGGTGAAATATTTAGTAATGGGAATATAGAAAAGAATAGAGGAGTAGCAATTTTAATAAAAAGAGGGATTTTTGAGAAAGTAGAATTAGACTATAAAGACACTAATGGAAGAATAATAATTGTAAAAGTTCTGTATGGTGGGAAAAGTTTTAGAGTATGCAACATACATGCACCAAATGAGGAAAAGGACAAATATAACTTTTATAAAGAAATAGATAAGCTAATAGAAAAGAATGAAAACATATTTATTTTAGGAGATTTTAATATTGCCATGCAAAGAATAGATATAGATGACTCAATGAATTTTAGAACAGACAGAGGGAGGAATGAACTACAAAATTTGATGAGAAAATGTGATTTGGTAGACGTATGGAGAGAGCGGAATGGTATGAAAAGAGAGTATTCAAGAAGAGAAATTGCAAATAGGATTTTAAAGCAAAGTAGAATTGACTTGTTTTTATGTAAAAAAAATGAAGTACAATATGTTAACACAATTTTATATAAAACCTATAGTGAGAGTGATCATGATTTTTTATGGATAACAATGAATTTTAATGAGATTGAAAAAGGACCCGGAGTGTGGATACTCAACACTGAGCTGTTAAAAATAGAAAGTTATAAAATGAATATAGAAAATATAATAATTAATAGTGTAAATGATGAAATGTTTGAAACAGAAACAGGTTTATGGTGGGATAATCTGAAAAATAGAATAAAAGAATACTCAATAAATATATCAGAAAAAATACAAAAGGCCAAAAAATTCAAAGAAAATAAAATTAGAAAAGAATGGAATGAAGAAATGAGTAAAGTAAATGGGATAAATGTTGACAAAATAATTGAATTACAGGAAAAGCTGAAGAAAATTGAAGAAGAAAAGTGTAAAGGAGTAATTATTAGAAGCAGAGCTAAAGACATTGTAGAAGGAGAAAGAAGTACAAAATACTTTTATGAATTAGAAAAAACAAGACAGAGAGCAGCTATAATAAAATGTATAAAAACACAAGATGGGAAAACTGTAGAAGACAAAGAGGGAATTTTAAATGAAACTAGACGATTTTATAAGGAATTATTTACAGAAAATGGAGTTAATTTAAATGATGAACATTTTTTATTAGAAAAAATAACAGCAAAATTAAATAAAGAGGACAAGGAAATGTGTAAGAGTGAGATAACAGATTTAGAAATAGAAACAGCTATTGATCAGTCGAGAAATGGGAAAAGTCCAGGAATAGATGGACTACCAGTTGAGTTTTATAAAGTTTTTAAAAATGTTTTAATTCCTATTTTAAATGAAATATACAGTGATATTTATGAAAAAGGGGAGTTAACTAATAGTATGAAGAAAGGAATGGTGAAAATGATTTATAAAAGAAATGGAGACAAAGGAGACTTAAAAAATTATCGACCCTTAAGCATGCTGAACACGGACTATAAAATTTTAGCAAAGGTTTTAGCTAATAGATTGAAAGTAGTTGTACCTAACATAATCAAAACAAATCAAGCATATGCAGTTCTAAAAAGAGACATAACTGATGTCATAAACAATATAAGAGATATAATATGGTATATGAGAGAGGAAAAAGAAACAGGATATATAATCAGTGTCGATTTAGAAAAAGCTTTTGATAGAGTGGAACACAAATATATGATGGATGTAATGGAGAGATTTGGTTTTGGAGAAAGATACTTACAATGGATAAAATGTTTATATGCAGATATAACAAGCTGTATAAAAGTAAATGGTTTTTTAACTAAAGATTTTAAAATAACAAGATCAATAAGACAAGGATGTCCAATGTCAGCACTATTATACACACTTGTATCTGAAACATTAGGATTAGCAATTGATAATGAAACGCAAATACG
>NC_141024.2:44710000-44712500 GCF_052040795.2 Danio rerio | reverse complement strand
AAATAGCCAACGCTTGACAGCCTCTTTCGCTTACGGCCATACCACCCTGGAAATGCCCGATCTCATCTGAACTCGGAAGTAAAGCAGGGTCGGGCCTGGTTAGTACTTGGATGGGGGACCGCCTGGGAATACCAGGTGCTGTAAGCTTTTCGAAGTGCTTCATTTGGCAGCTGATTTAAATAGCCAACGCTTGACAGCCTCTTTCGCTTACGGCCATACCACCCTGGAAATGCCCGATCTCATCTGAACTCGGAAGTAAAGCAGGGACGGGCCTGCTTAGTACTTGGATAGGGGACCGCCTGGGAATACCAGGTGCTGTAAGCTTTTCGAAGTGCTTCATTTGGCAGCTGATTTAAATAGCCAACGCTTGACAGCCTCTTTCGCTTACGGCCATACCACCCTGGAAATGCCCGATCTCATCTGAACTCGGAAGTAAAGCAGGGTCGGGCCTGGTTAGTACTTGGATGGGAGACCGCCTGGGAATACCAGGTGCTGTAAGCTTTTCGAAGTGCTTCATTTGGCAGCTGATTTAAATAGCCAACGCTTGACAGCCTCTTTCGCTTACGGCCATACCACCCTGGAAATGCCCGATCTCATCTGAACTCGGAAGTAAAGCAGGGTCGGGCCTGGTTAGTACTTGGATGGGGGACCGCCTGGGAATACCAGGTGCTGTAAGCTTTTCGAAGTGCTTCATTTGGCAGCTGATTTAAATAGCCAACGCTTGACAGCCTCTTTCGCTTACGGCCATACCACCCTGGAAATGCCCGATCTCATCTGAACTCGGAAGTAAAGCAGGGTCGGGCCTGGTTAGTACTTGGATGGGAGACCGCCTGGGAATACCAGGTGCTGTAAGCTTTTCGAAGTGCTTCATTTGGCAGCTGATTTAAATAGCCAACGCTTGACAGCCTCTTTCGCTTACGGCCATACCACCCTGGAAATGCCGATCTCATCTGAACTCGGAAGTAAAGCAGGGTCGGGCCTGGTTAGTACTTGGATGGGAGACCGCCTGGGAATACCAGGTGCTGTAAGCTTTTCGAAGTGCTTCATTTGGCAGCTGATTTAAATAGCCAACGCTTGACAGCCTCTTTTGCTTACGGCCATACCACCCTGGAAATGCCCTATCTCATCTGAACTCGGAAGTAAAGCAGAGTCGGGCCTGGTTAGTACTTGGATGGGAGACCGCCTGGGAATACCAGGTGCTGTAAGCTTTTCGAAGTGCTTCATTTGGCAGCTGATTTAAATAGCCAACGCTTGACAGCCTCTTTCGCTTACGGCCATACCACCCTGGAAATGCCCGATCTCATCTGAACTCGGAAGTAAAGCAGGGTCGGGCCTGGTTAGTACTTGGATGGGAGACCGCCTGGGAATACCAGGTGCTGTAAGCTTTTCGAAGTGCTTCATTTGGCAGCTGATTTAAATAGCCAACGCTTGACAGCCTCTTTCGCTTACGGCCATACCACCCTGGAAATGCCCGATCTCATCTGAACTCGGAAGTAAAGCAGGGTCGGGCCTGGTTAGCACTTGGATGGGAGACCGCCTGGGAATACCAGGTGCTGTAAGCTTTTCGAAGTGCTTCATTTGGCAGCTGATTTAAATAGCCAACGCTTGACAGCCTCTTTCGCTTACGGCCATACCACCCTGGAAATGCCCGATCTCATCTGAACTCGGAAGTAAAGCAGGGTCGGGCCTGGTTAGTACTTGGATGGGAGACCGCCTGGGAATACCAGGTCCTGTAAGCTTTTCGAAGTGCTTCATTTGGCAGCTGATTTAAATAGCCAACGCTTGACAGCCTCTTTCGCTTACGGCCATACCACCCTGGAAATGCCCGATCTCATCTGAACTCGGAAGTAAAGCAGGGTCGGGCCTGGTTAGTACTTGGATGGGAGACCGCCTGGGAATACCAGGTGCTGTAAGCTTTTCGAAGTGCTTCATTTGGCAGCTGATTTAAATAGCCAACGCTTGACAGCCTCTTTCGCTTACGGCCATACCACCCTGGAAATGCCCGATCTCATCTGAACTCGGAAGTAAAGCAGGGTCGGGCCTGGTTAGTACTTGGATGGGAGACCGCCTGGGAATCCCAGGTGCTGTAAGCTTTTCGAAGTGCTTCATTTGGCAGCTGATTTAAATAGCCAACGCTTGACAGCCTCTTTCGCTTACGGCCATACCACCCTGGAAATGCCCGATCTCATCTGAACTCGGAAGTAAAGCAGGGTCGGGCCTGGTTAGTACTTGGATGGGAGACCGCCTGGGAATACCAGGTGCTGTAAGCTTTTCGAAGTGCTTCATTTGGCAGCTGATTTAAATAGCCAACGCTTGACAGCCTCTTTCGCTTACGGCCATACCACCCTGGAAATGCCCGATCTCATCTGAACTCGGAAGTAAAGCAGGGTCGGGCCTGGTTAGTACTTGGATGGGAGACCGCCTGGGAATACCAGGTGCTGTAAGCTTTTCGAAGTGCTTTATTTGGCAGCTGATTTAAATAGCCAACGCTTGACAGCCT
>NC_141024.2:44690000-44695000 GCF_052040795.2 Danio rerio | reverse complement strand
TTGGCAGCTGATTTAAATAGCCAACGCTTGACAGCCTCTTTCGCTTACGGCCATACCACCCTGGATATGCCCGATCTCATCTGAACTCGGAAGTAAAGCAGGGTCGGGCCTGGTTAGTACTTGGATGGGAGACCGCCTGGGAATACCAGGTGCTGTAAGCTTTTCGAAGTGCTTCATTTGGCAGCTGATTTAAATAGCCAACGCTTGACAGCCTCTTTCGCTTACGGCCATACCACCCTGGAAATGCCCGATCTCATCTGAACTCGGAAGTAAAGCAGGGTCGGGCCTGGTTAGTACTTGGATGGGAGACCGCCTGGGAATACCAGGTGCTGTAAGCTTTTCGAAGTGCTTCATTTGGCAGCTGATTTAAATAGCCAACGCTTGACAGCCTCTTTCGCTTACGGCCATACCACCCTGGAAATGCCCGATCTCATCTGAACTCGGAAGTAAAGCAGGGTCGGGCCTGGTTAGTACTTGGATGGGAGACCGCCTGGGAATACCAGGTGCTGTAAGCTTTTCGAAGTGCTTCATTTGGCAGCTGATTTAAATAGCCAACGCTTGACAGCCTCTTTCGCTTACGGCCATACCACCCTGGAAATGCCCGATCTCATCTGAACTCGGAAGTAAAGCAGGGTCGGGCCTGGTTAGTACTTGGATGGGAGACCGCCTGGGAATACCAGGTGCTGTAAGCTTTTCGAAGTGCTTCATTTGGCAGCTGATTTAAATAGCCAACGCTTGACAGCCTCTTTCGCTTACGGCCATACCACCCTGGAAATGCCCGATCTCATCTGAACTCGGAAGTAAAGCAGGGTCGGGCCTGGTTAGTACTTGGATGGGAGACCGCCTGGGAATACCAGGTGCTGTAAGCTTTTCGAAGTGCTTCATTTGGCAGCTGATTTAAATAGCCAACGCTTGACAGCCTCTTTCGCTTACGGCCATACCACCCTGGAAATGCCCGATCTCATCTGAACTCGGAAGTAAAGCAGGGTCGGGCCTGGTTAGTACTTGGATGGGAGACCGCCTGGGAATACCAGGTGCTGTAAGCTTTTCGAAGTGCTTCATTTGGCAGCTGATTTAAATAGCCAACGCTTGACAGCCTCTTTCGCTTACGGCCATACCACCCTGGAAATGCCCGATCTCATCTGAACTCGGAAGTAAAGCAGGGTCGGGCCTGGTTAGTACTTGGATGGGAGACCGCCTGGCAATACCAGGTGCTGTAAGCTTTTCGAAGTGCTTCATTTGGCAGCTGATTTAAATAGCCAACGCTTGACAGCCTCTTTCGCTTACGGCCATACCACCCTGGAAATGCCCGATCTCATCTGAACTCGGAAGTAAAGCAGGGTCGGGCCTGGTTAGTACTTGGATGGGAGACCGCCTGGGAATACCAGGTGCTGTAAGCTTTTCGAAGTGCTTCATTTGGCAGCTGATTTAAATAGCCAACGCTTGACAGCCTCTTTCGCTTACGGCCATACCACCCTGGAAATGCCCGATCTCATCTGAACGCGGAAGTAAAGCAGGGTCGGGCCTAGTTAGTACTTGGATGGGAAATCGCCTGGGAATACCAGGTGCTGTAAGCTTTTCGAAGTGCTTCATTTGGCAGCTGATTTAAATAGCCAACGCTTGACAGCCTCTTTCGCTTACGGCCATACCACCCTGGAAATGCCCGATCTCATCTGAACTCGGAAGTAAAGCAGGGTCGGGCCTGGTTAGTACTTGGATGGGAGACCGCCTGGGAATACCAGGTGCTGTAAGCTTTTCGAAGTGCTTCATTTGGCAGCTGATTTAAATAGCCAACGCTTGACAGCCTCTTTCGCTTACGGCCATACCACCCTGGAAATGCCCGATCTCATCTGAACGCGGAAGTAAAGCAGGGTCGGGCCTGGTTAGTACTTGGATGGGAGACCGCCTGGGAATACCAGGTGCTGTAAGCTTTTCGAAGTGCTTCATTTGGCAGCTGATTTAAATAGCCAACGCTTGACAGCCTCTTACGCTTACGGCCATACCACCCTGGAAATGCCCGATCTCATCTGAACTCGGAAGTAAAGCAGGGTCGGGCCTGGTTAGTACTTGGATGGGAGACCGCCTGGGAATACCAGGTGCTGTAAGCTTTTCGAAGTGCTTCATTTGGCAGCTGATTTAAATAGCCAACGCTTGACAGCCTCTTTCGCTTACGGCCATACCACCCTGGAAATGCCCGATCTCATCTGAACTCGGAAGTAAAGCAGGGTCGGGCCTGGTTAGTACTTGGATGGTAGACCGCCTGGGAATACCAGGTGCTGTAAGCTTTTCGAAGTGCTTCATTTGGCAGCTGATTTAAATAGCCAACGCTTGACAGCCTCTTTCGCTTACGGCCATACCACCCTGGAAATGCCCGATCTCATCTGAACTCGGAAGTAAAGCAGGGTCGGGCCTGGTTAGTACTTGGATGGGAGACCGCCTGGGAATACCAGGTGCTGTAAGCTTTTCGAAGTGCTTCATTTGGCAGCTGATTTAAATAGCCAACGCTTGACAGCCTCTTTCGCTTACGGCCATACCACCCTGGAAATGCCCGATCTCATCTGAACTCGGAAGTAAAGCAGGGTCGGGCCTGGTTAGTACTTGGATGGGAGACCGCCTGGGAATACCAGGTGCTGTAAGCTTTTCGAAGTGCTTCATTTGGCAGCTGATTTAAATAGCCAACGCTTGACAGCCTCTTTCGCTTACGGCCATACCACCCTGGAAATGCCCGATCTCATCTGAACTCGGAAGTAAAGCAGGGTCGGGCCTGGTTAGTACTTGGATGGGAGACCGCCTGGGAATACCAGGTGCTGTAAGCTTTTCGAAGTGCTTCATTTGGCAGCTGATTTAAATAGCCAACGCTTGACAGCCTCTTTTGCTTACGGCCATACCACCCTGGAAATGCCCGATCTCATCTGAACTCGGAAGTAAAGCAGGGTCGGGCCTGGTTAGTACTTGGATGGGAGACCGCCTGGGAATACCAGGTGCTGTAAGCTTTTCGAAGTGCTTCATTTGGCAGCTGATTTAAATAGCCAACGCTTGACAGCCTCTTTCGCTTACGGCCATACCACCCTGGAAATGCCCGATCTCATCTGAACTCGGAAGTAAAGCAGGGTCGGGCCTGGTTAGTACTTGGATGGGAGACCGCCTGGGAATACCAGGTGCTGTAAGCTTTTCGAAGTGCTTCATTTGGCAGCTGATTTAAATAGCCAACGCTTGACAGCCTCTTTCGCTTACGGCCATACCACCCTGGAAATGCCCGATCTCATCTGAACTCGGAAGTAAAGCAGGGTCGGGCCTGGTTAGTACTTGGATGGGAGACCGCCTGGGAATACCAGGTGCTGTAAGCTTTTCGAAGTGCTTCATTTGGCAGCTGATTTAAATAGCCAACGCTTGACAGCCTCTTTCGCTTACGGCCATACCACCCTGGAAATGCCCGATCTCATCTGAACGCGGAAGTAAAGCAGGGTCGGGCCTGGTTAGTACTTGGATGGGAAATTGCCTGGGAATACCAAGTGCTGTAAGCTTTTCGAAGTGCTTCATTTGGCAGCTGATTTAAATAGCCAACGCTTGACAGCCTCTTTCGCTTACGGCCATACCACCCTGGAAATGCCCGATCTCATCTGAACTCGGAAGTAAAGCAGGGTCGGGCCTGGTTAGTACTTGGATGGGAGACCGCCTGGGAATACCAGGTGCTGTAAGCTTTTCGAAGTGCTTCATTTGGCAGCTGATTTAAATAGCCAACGCTTGACAGCCTCTTTCGCTTACGGCCATACCACCCTGGAAATGCCCGATCTCATCTGAACGCGGAAGTAAAGCAGGGTCGGGCCTGGTTAGTACTTGGATGGGAGACCGCCTGGGAATACCAGGTGCTGTAAGCTTTTCGAAGTGCTTCATTTGGCAGCTGATTTAAATAGCCAACGCTTGACAGCCTCTTACGCTTACAGCCATACCACCCTGGAAATGCCCGATCTCATCTGAACTCGGAAGTAAAGCAGGGTCGGGCCTGGTTAGTACTTGGATGGGAGACCGCCTGGGAATACCAGGTGCTGTAAGCTTTTCGAAGTGCTTCATTTGGCAGCTGATTTAAATAGCCAACGCTTGACAGCCTCTTTCGCTTACGGCCATACCACCCTGGAAATGCCCGATCTCATCTGAACTCGGAAGTAAAGCAGGGTCGGGCCTGGTTAGTACTTGGATGGTAGACCGCCTGGGAATACCAGGTGCTGTAAGCTTTTCGAAGTGCTTCATTTGGCAGCTGATTTAAATAGCCAACGCTTGACAGCCTCTTTCGCTTACGGCCATACCACCCTGGAAATGCCCGATCTCATCTGAACTCGGAAGTAAAGCAGGGTCGGGCCTGGTTAGTACTTGGATGGGAGACCGCCTGGGAATACCAGGTGCTGTAAGCTTTTCGAAGTGCTTCATTTGGCAGCTGATTTAAATAGCCAACGCTTGACAGCCTCTTTCGCTTACGGCCATACCACCCTGGAAATGCCCGATCTCATCTGAACTCGGAAGTAAAGCAGGGTCGGGCCTGGTTAGTACTTGGATGGGAGACCGCCTGGGAATACCAGGTGCTGTAAGCTTTTCGAAGTGCTTCATTTGGCAGCTGATTTAAATAGCCAACGCTTGACAGCCTCTTTCGCTTACGGCCATACCACCCTGGAAATGCCCGATCTCATCTGAACTCGGAAGTAAAGCAGGGTCGGGCCTGGTTAGTACTTGGATGGGAGACCGCCTGGGAATACCAGGTGCTGTAAGCTTTTCGAAGTGCTTCATTTGGCAGCTGATTTAAATAGCCAACGCTTGACAGCCTCTTTCGCTTACTGCCATACCACCCTGGAAATGCCCGATCTCATCTGAACTCGGAAGTAAAGCAGGGTCGGGCCTGGTTAGTACTTGGATGGGAGACCGCCTGGGAATACCAGGTGCTGTAAGCTTTTCGAAGTGCTTCATTTGGCAGCTGATTTAAATAGCCAACGCTTGACAGCCTCTTTCGC